>NW_027611910.1:0-17799 GCF_964261635.1 Lissotriton helveticus | reverse complement strand
GATGAGTTTAGGGGAATAACAGGTTCACCGATGCTAGAGTGAAGGGTAGGCGGAAGAGATCTACCCGCAGCGAGTGAAAAGTAAATGGAAGTAGTTTACTTGCAGTAAAATAATTCTTTCTCTGTCTAGACACTTGAGCACTGTGGCGAATGTGTATTTGTTGTAAAATAACCAAGCACTGAGCACTTTAAAAGAAAGAAAGTTTCCGTTACCTTGTGAAGGGAGGGAGTCAGTCGCGAAGCGCCTCTGACGTCACTCTGTGCCGCGCTGGGATTGGTAGAAGCAGCGGGCGGGTAGCGGAGCTGAGATTGTAAAGGAGGGGTGAGCGCCAGAGCGTGGGAACTGTCTCACGAAGGGGCCGCGCACCCATTGGCGGAGATTATTCAGAGTCGCGCACCCATTGGTCGCACGGATTTCTGAAGCGCGTTCTGATTGGAGGTAGTTTGTAAACAAAGTTTAGCGTAGAAGTCGTATGTGGCACTCGCAGACTACAGGAACTCGACCTGATCCAAGGCACCTAGGGTTTGAAAGGGATCAGTGGAAGACTAATAGATACGATATTATGTACGGAACCAAGAGAAAAATGTCCCTTGTAAGTAAGGTGAAAAATTATTTTAAAGCGGACAAACCGATTAAATCTAGAGAAGGTGTTCTTGTCCCACCACCCAATACTCCTGCCTCATTCATGATGTTTGACCGAGGGTACAATACCTGTGTGTGGTTGGAGAATTGGGTGAAGTACACAAAAGATGACGGAGTATTGGCTTTTCCGTTAGATGGTACTTTCAATGGTAGGATCTTATTTAATTTAAGAACTCGGATGAATGAACTGCATCCCAGACCGAGACTAACGCAGTATGAGGCATTAGAGGAATGGGAGATTGAGGCTTTTGAAAGAGAAAGACCCCGAATGGACAAGGGTTTGACCAAGTGGTACCCCAGGCTGAAACAGGAGTCCAGGGATAAAAGGATGAAACAGTGGAGGCAGAGCATGATTGTTGAGGGTCTGTTTCCCATGATGCCGGCATGTCATAACCCTGCAGCGGGTGAGAAAAGTACCGAAAAGTGTAAGCATTGGGGGGCCCCTGGGGAGTCAGATGATGAATTGATAGATGACATCTGTACCAGAAGTCCGCCACCTTATAACGAGGGAACCCGATCTTCCAGTGTAGGAGATGCTCCCCGACGCCACTTCCTCAAGGAAGAAGACAGATCCCTAGGACTGGGAGGGGGTGGTCAAGTATTGCCCTATTTTGAGAAACCCGAACCGGCGGAAACAAGGGATATATATCCCAAAGTGCCCGCAAGCCAGGAAGAAAAATATTCACGTACGAAAGTTTTCTTTCCCAGACCCTTGTATGAAAACGAAGAGAAACCATCGAATTCAGGATTGCCTTTTGTTCAACCTCCATATGAGGAAGAACGCAGGTCCTTTAACACTGGAACTTTATTTCCGAAACCAAATTATGGTGGGGGACCAAGTGAAACGCATCCTACTGCCCCGAGTTTTACTCCTCCATTGACCCCACAGATATTACATGACACGACTTTAAGAAGGATACTAGTGGAAAAGGAGCAAGAGGCCCTAGCTAGACAAAGGACAGAAATAATTCAGAAAATCTCCCAGTTAAATACCAGTCCTGAGGCATTGACTATTCCAGTAACTATTGGACCAGTGGTCCCGTTATACGGAAATGGTCAGGGAAATCCGATTACTCCAGTTATGACCCCAGTCATGGCACCCCCGAGACAGGAACCGATAATCATAGATGATCAGTCCAGTGAGTGCGAGTCTGAAGTTGCGTTCTTGGACTTGCCAAACAAACCGACCGGAAAGGGAATGCAGCAGAGGCATAACCCTTTTAATGCGAAAGAAATTAAATTAGAGTCAGCAACAGGCACTAGGAATGTCTCTCTGGTAACTCCGGATGAAATTGAGAGTTGGAGTCGTGAATTAGAGAAACAGACTCCGCAAACGAAACCTTTAGACCTCTACAAGCTGAGGGTAGAAATAGAAGAATTATTGGCAGGAAATGTGGGGTTGGATCGATTAAATACCTACTCTGAAGAAGAATTGTCGTTTATATGTAAAAGCTTTACCAGGAACACCAGAGTGCTCCACGAAAAACTGACCGAAACCGCAGCTAGTATGGGGGTAGATATCTCGAAATCCAAGCCCTTACAGAAACCGTACAGAGCAGACTTCTCAGACAAAGATATAGAGCACTTGAATGTGGCGGGAAAAAAGTTGCAGATTAAAGAATTATTGGGGGTACTGCAGAAATGGGGAGATGTGGAAAGATGGAGAAGCAGGTGGGCGAAAAAGAGGGAAGAGGCTCGCTCCCGACAAGTGACTCCTGAATTTGCTTTAAGGGAGGTAGAGAAACCTGAGCAGTTATGCCCCATGCGCGAAGTACCTGGATGGAAATATGTGCATGTCCCCTGGTCTGGACAGGATATTGTGTCCTTTACGAACGATTTTCCAAAATTACGAGAGAAACCAGTAGACTGGTACAGGCAGGTGGAAAGGTTCGTGAAGGTACAGAAATGTCTGTGGAAAGACCTGGATGGGTTTTTCGACATTGTGGTTCCGGTAGATTTATGGACCCAGTGTAAAATAGCCATAGACTGGCCTACTGAGGAGTATCCAAGAAATAAGGAAACAGGGGAGCCATCAAAGGATGTCATGCGAAAGTATGAGCAGGTAATTCAGCATTTGAAAGAAAAGGTGCCCGCAAAAGAAACTGATTGGACAAAAATAGATAGAACAACACAGGAAAGGGACGAGACAGTGCACTCCTTCTATGAGAGGTTATTGCAGGTATTTAAAACATACAGTGGTATTGATAACATCGATTTGAAGGACATGACGCACTTTATTTACAGGTTTGTAAATGGTTTAAGACCTGAAATTTGTCAGTGGATAAAAGATAATAAAATCTGTTGGCATACAAAGAAAATGGATGAGGTCCTACGGTACGCTAAGTACTGCGAGGACGAGATGGCAGAAAAGAAAAAGGCCCTTAAGGAAAAAGTGATGTGGGCTCAAGTAAAGCTCGCAGAACAGCAGGAAAAACAATTGAGTAACATGGTTAAAAATGCTGAGAACAAAAGTCCTGGGGGAGGGGGTGGAGGAAAGCCCCGGCCCAAATTTAGCAGGGAAGAGGCTATGAAGAAATTTCCCTGCCATCAGTGCGGCGAAATTGGACACTGGCGAAACGAGTGTCCCCAATTGACAGATGATAATGCAAAAACACCTGATTTAACTCCACAGACGCAGAAAGAAAGACCAAGAAAGACTCAACCCCAGGTAAAAACAGTTCAGGTGCCTCGAGCACCCAAGCAGGTATACAGGGGAAAACAGGGAGAGGGTGAGGAGATAGAAGTTTGGGAAAGCGGTGAGAACAGAAATACAGCAACTTCGCAGTATCTGCTAAATGATACCTTCCTTTGTAATGATCAGTACTGACGGGGCCTGAGAGGGGAGGACGAGGAGTGCGTACTTGGCGCTTCCTTGCCGGTAAACCAGTCTGGACCATACATTGAAGGAAAGGTTGACGGAAATGATGTCACCTTTCTGTTGGACACTGGCGCTACCCGTTCTACTGTAAGAACAGTGGACGTTCCAAACCTACCCCTCTCGGGAGAAAATATCCCAGTAGTGGGTGTATCTAATCAATTGATTAGTACTCCTGTTACCGAACCAATGGAGATTTCAATTGGAAATTTTAAACAAATGCATAGGTTTGTCGTCTGTGACACCAGTCCAGTGAATCTACTGGGTCGTGATTTGCTGTGCAAAATGAACTGTACCATCTTTTGCACACCAAAAGGTGTTGAAATACAGACCCCGGATGAAGATGGCATTTATAAACTATTGTTACTTAGACCTGACTCAGAAATTAAAAGATTGACCCTGCAGGATTTGCCCCAAGAACTCCAGGAAGCGGTAAAGCCAGAGGTGTGGGATTTCACTGGAAAAGATGTGGGATTAATGAAAGATGTGGACCCCATACAGATAGCCATCAAGGACAATGCAGTATATCCTAACACTAAGCCCTACCGAATGAATGCTGAAGTGAAAGCAGGTGTCACTCTGGAAATACAAAAATTATTAGAAGGAAACATCATACAGGAAGTGATGAGCAGCCCATGCAACTCACCGATTATTGGCATCAAGAAGCCTAGTGGCAAGTATAGGGTAGTGCAAGACCTAAGAAAGGTAAACAAAATTGTAGTTCCTTGCTGCCCTATTGTCCCGAACCCAGCAGTGATATTGTACCAGATTCCTTGGGATGCTGAGTGGTTCACTGTGATTGATTTGTGTCATGCATTCTTTTCGATACCCCTGCACCCCGACAGCAAATTTCTTTTCTCGTTTGCCTTCGAAGGTCACGTGTATTGCTGGAACCGGGTCCCTCAGGGGTATACAGAGAGCCCTTCTATCTTTAATCAGATCTTGAAAAAATGTCTAGAGACTTTGATCTTACCTGGGAACTCTGTCTTAGTGCAGTACATAGACGACCTTCTACTGGCGTCTAAAAGTCATAGGGACTGTGTAGTTGACACCATTGCCCTCCTAAATCATCTGTGTGAGAAAGGGCATAAAGTGGCCCCTGACAAACTACAGTTCTGTGCAAAATCAGTGAAATATCTAGGACACCAGATAGAAAAGGGTGTCAGAAAAGTCACATCAGAAAGAGTGAGAATAATTCAAAAGATGCAGTTGCCCCGTACTCAAAAAGACGTCAGAATGTTCCTGGGTGTACTAGGATACTGCAGGCAGTGGATTCTGGGATTTGCAGTCTTAGCCAGGCCTTTGATAAAAATGACCACGAGAGGAATGCCAGACATTGTAGAATGGGACGATGAAAGCCTAATGGCTTTCACAAGACTGAAAAACTGTCTGTGTACAGCCCCTGCGCTGGGAATGCCAGATTATTCCAAAGAGTTTGCCCTATTCTGTGACACTCGCGATAATTGCGCATTGTCAGTCCTGACTCAAGAACATGGCACGACCAGAAGGCCTGTGGCCTATTTCTCTGCCACCTTGGACCCAGTAGCTGCTGGGTTACCAGGCTGTCTGAAAGCAGTAGCTGCTACCTGTGCAAGTTTGGAACAGAGTGAGTCCATAGTCATGGGACATCCTGTGACTGTGTATGTTTCACATGGAGTGGTAATTCTATTGACTAGAACAAAAACGCAGTATCTCACCCCTAGTCGGCTGACTAAATACGAGAGGATTCTTGTGGGTGCAGCAAATGTAAGCATTGTTAGGTGCGGTATTCTGAACCCTGCCACTTTACTCCCCGACTCCCTGGAAATGGAAGGTGGGGATGATGATGAACATGATTGCATTGATCTGACAGAGTTCAGCACCAAACCACGCCCAGACATAAAAGAAACGCCATTGCCTGAGCATGATAAAGAGCTGTTTGTAGATGGTTCCTGTCTAAGACATGAACTAGGAGGCCTGAGTGCTGCTTATGCAGTAGTCTCTTTGACAAAAATTGAAGAAGCAGGTTACCTATATAACATCAAGTCTGCACAAGTAGCCGAATTGATTGCTATGATAAAAGCTTGCAAAAGTGGGAAGAACCTACGCATAACAGTGTATACTGACAGTCAGTACTGTTATGGAGTTGTGCATGACTTTGGCCAATTGTGGCTACAGAGGGAATTCCTGACTTCCTCAGGTACTCCCATTCGGAATGCAAAAGTTGTTCATGACCTTTTAGAGGCCATCCAGTTACCCAAGGAACTGGCAGTGGTAAAATGCGGTGCTCATAAGAAGAGCATGGACAAAGTATCACTGGGAAACGATTATGCTGATCGAGTGGCCCAATGGTGCGCCAGAGATCGGTATATCGTAAATCCGAAACGAGGGGGGCCAGGAACCAGCTGCCAACTTCAGGTGTTTGAAGAAGTGCCTACTTGGGATGAAGTGAGAGAGTGGCAGGAGTCGGCTCCTTGGCAAGAAAGAGAGAAATGGAAGGAGGATGGGTGTAGACCGAGACGTGTGGATGGTGTAATTTTGGGCCCAACTGGTATGCCTGTGTTACCCCGACACTTGCTTGGCACAATGGCAAGATTAATACACGAAGGATCACACATTGGTAGGGATGCCATGATTCTGGTATTTCAACAGACTTGGTACAGTAAGAAGTTCAGGAAAGTAGCAGAGTCCCTCTGCCAGAGGTGCCTGTCATGTCAACAGATGAACCCAGGCAAGAGGACAATGGTTGAACTGAGCAAAATTGGGAGATCAGGGGGTCCCTTTGTAAGGATACAGATTGATTTCATCACCATGCCCAGTTGTGAAGGGAAGCGATATGTCCTTGTCATTGTTTGCGTATTTTCAAAATGGGTAGAAGCTTACCCTACTCCCCAAAGTGACGCACTGACAGTAGCGAAGTGTTTACTAAAAGAACTGATACCTAGATTCGGGGTGCCATTCATTATTGAATCAGATAAGGGTGGACATTTTCAGAATGAAATACTGGCTGAACTCTGTAAGGCCTTTGAAATAAGGCAGAAACTTCACTGTGCATATCATCCAGAGGCTTCTGGAATAGTGGAACAAGTAAATGGAACTATCAAAAACAGACTAGCAAAGCTGACTGATGCAACTGGCATGACCTGGGTGAAGGCCCTGCCCCTGGTCCTGATGGGACTGAGAAGTGTTCCTGACCACAAGACAGGCCTAAGTCCCCATGAAATCATTATGGGAAGAGTGATGAGACAAGCATGGGTGCCAGGAAGCAAACTGTTGAGTATTACTGATGATTTGGTGCTTGAATACTGCAGAAGATTGGGTGACCAAGTGCGTTCTATCTCTCGCCAGATTGGAGACGACGGCATCCTCAATCCAACGACTCCTCTCCACAGCTTGGTTCCAGGAGACTGGGTCAAAATAAAGAAGCACACTCGATCAAGCTGTCTGGCACCAAGGTGGGGAAAGAAACGCCAAGTAATCCTGGTAACAACCACTGCAGTGAAGGTTGCAGGTATTCCCCAGTGGATCCACGCTGGCCACACCCAGAAGGTATTACCAGACAAAGAACTTGAAGAAGAAGGGCATCCAGCAGAGGACTCTGCAGGAGCCAGACCAGAAGCAGCTGACAACGAACAGCCCAGCACCAGTCAGGCTGCAGGAACAACAGACGTTGGCCCAGGAGTGGTTGACTACGAACTGCCGAGAATCCAGCCTGCTGAAGAGGTCCAGGAAGCTGAGCCAGGAGTAGCTGATGACGAGCTGCCAAGCATATGGCCAGAAGAATGGATACCGATGATTGATCTGACCGAAGATCCCATCAGAACAAGAGAGCGACTTTGTGAAGGTAGGGAGTGGACTAGTCAGGAAAAGCAAGGCACAGGCGAAGAACCTCAGCCGCTTGAGACTCACATCAAAACTGAGGAAGGAGAAGGTCAGACAGGGACAGAACAGGTGTTCGATACACCACCGCTAACACCTGATGTGGATAAGGGACAGCTTAGAAATAGAGTGATAGTTCGAGCAGAAGAAAATCAAGAGATCGAAGTGCTTGAACAGGATCAGATAGGGTTAGAAGAACGGGTTCAGGAAACAGAAACAGAAACAATCGAAAGCCAAAAACAAAATATTCCTGAACAAGGCCAGATTAGTAACCAGGCAGAAGAATTTGATGCTAGCCCTGGAACTAGCGAGATAAGAGAAGAAGAAGAAGAAAGTAAAGCAGAATTGCCACAAGCGAAAGAGAATAAGAGGATAAGAGAAGAAAGCGAAGTCCAAGTACCAACTAAGAGACTTAAGAAAAGAAACAACCTTGAGCCTAGGTTCATAAAGAAATTAAGGCTAAGGATAAAGACGGTGGAAGAAAAACGTGCAGAAGCAAGGAGAAGTGCGCGGATAGCAGAGCAAGAAGTAAACTCTTCCAAAAGAAGGAGTGAACGAATAAAAAGACAAAACAAGAAGTACAAGTCTCCTGAATGGACACTCGTTTTGGAAGAACTTGAAGATCTTGATATAACTGACGTAAGCGACGGAGAGCCCGTCCCTGAGTACTCTGCTGAAGAAGAAGACGAACCACTGTGAATTTGCACAAAGTAAGCTAGCTGTGTAAAGACACAAAGAGGGGTCGAGAAAGTGTCTTCTGAGCCGAAATGTCTGATTCAACTGTGAATGGTAGACCTAGTTGCAGTCGTTGCAAAACGTGCTGCAAGGTGTGTATATGTAGTATAGTAGTACTGATAGTAATTTGGATAGGACTAACAATCTTTATACCCTTCACTGTAAGTAAAGATACTAACATTGTCCCTACTGAAATTGTAAATACAGACAGTGAGGAGTTGACAACACAGAGTGTAGCGAGACATGAGAGAGCACTGAGACAAACAAAGCAAAACTTAAAAGCATCAGATGAGGGAGGACTACATTATCATGGAATTAAGAACAGGACACACTTAAATGTTTTTGCAAACTTGTTAATACACTATGTAGAGACTATGGAAATTGAAGATTGCTATGTCTGCATGAAGCTACCTACTTCTGTGGCTGAAGGCGTGACATACCATCACTTGCCATTGACATATGGAATCTCCTGTAGCATTTTAGCTAGTTTATTTTATAAAAGAGGACCGTTACAGTACTATTACTCTAATAATGACGTGATCTTTTCTGAACTTCCTATACGTGGGAACTTGAATCCTGTACATACCAAAAGCGACACCATAAGATATATGGGAGACTATTTCTTGACTATAGGTAACATTGACATAGCTGATGCACACAGAGATAACTTGACTTGTTCTTTGCGTGAACAGGAAAAGATGTTCCTGAACATGGCAGAGAAAAGAAGAATTAAAATACAAAAGAAGGCTAATGACGAAAGTCAGAAAAAGCCAAAGTGGGCAGAGAACATGGAAGGCACCTCAAATGGTGGGGCGGGACCTGCTCTGTTGCTGGATTTTGAAAAGAAAGGCAAGCTATGTCTTCACCGCGAGAAGACTAGCTATTATAATAATGTTTTCATTGGTTCCAGTGAATGCGAACATAATTACAAGGTAATTGGAGGTTGGGGTTTCAAAAATGGGTCAGAGCCTGTGTTTCCTGGAATTTATTATATTTGTGGGGACAAGGCTTATTTCAAATTGCCGGATCACTGGTATGGAAGCTGCTATTTTGGCATTGTCTTCCCGAAAATATACCATGTGAATGGAAAAGCTGGAAGCAATGAAGATACTAATGGCTTAGTGCGTAGTAAAAGAGAAAGTATAGGTGAAATTATGGGTAGTATTTTCAGTGCACTGATACCTGGAGTGGGAGTGGTTCTGAACACTCACAGAATTTGCAAATTGTCTACTATAGTGGATGTGCTGTCTACTGAAACAGCTCATGGATTTCTGCTGGTCAATACCGAAATGGTTGCGATCAGATCAATGGTTTTGCAGAATCGACTTGCTCTTGACACCTTATTAGCGAAAGAGGGCGGAGTCTGCCGGATGTTGAAGGCGCAACATTGTTGCACTTATATTCCGGATAAAAGTGTACAGATCAAAAGATATGTGAAAAACATTACTAATTTGACAAAGGAACTCAAACCACTCGAGGTTGATAGTGCCTGGAAGAGACTGGTAGATGGTCTCTCAAATGTAGGTCATTGGCTTGCTAGCGTAGGTAAAAGCTTATTGTTCAAGATACTGATGCCAATTGGTATTATAGGTCTTATTATATTTCTCATTTTTATCTGTTGTAAATGCCGTAAGCGCACCAAGAAGCACGAGGTAAATGCAAGAGGGTTGAAACGGAGTGTGGATGAGATTGAATTGGAGGAAGTGAATGATCAGATATACAAAAAGGTGAAGACTTCTCACCCTACTAGAACTGAGAGAGAAAAGTTAGAACGATTGCTGGAAGAGATAGAGCTATATAAAGTGTGAAAGAAAGTTGGCATCTGGTTCCATTTTTTGTGATGATAGTAAATATCATCAAAGAGGGGATTGATGAAGCAAAGCTTCGCATATTTTGCGGCTTGCCCAAGTCAAGAACCTCGTTTATGTGTAATAAGGTAACAAAACGTATGTTTTACTAACGTTTATTTTTGTTTAGGCAAAGTTTGCGAAGCTTGCCTACGTGTATTTCTAATACATTTAACCCATGTACTTTAAAATGGCCGCCGCTTGTCAATAGTTACTGCGCATGCGTCAGCCACACTCACGTGTCCTGACGCGTCTGCAGAAGTGGAGGGAAATTTATGCGCATGCGTAATCCATAGCTGTGCCCATCATGTGGTACTGCTCGTGCCACTGCTCTTGTGTCTGTATCAATGTAGCTAACATTTAAACTGCATAAGTATATTTTATAATGATAAGTAGAAAGTACAAACCCTGTGATGTGTTTTCATGATGACATTATTATGTATTAATTTGTTTTCGCTTACTTTTCATGTACCGCGGGGAATGGGGGTCTGAGTGAAAGGAGAGCCATATTGGAGGTCCCTTCTGCGCCTGCGCAACTTCGGCAGCACAGTAGACCTTGACTGATGGAACATAGCCAGTTGGCAGTGATGGGCGAGATGCTCCTGAGAAAGTCACCTCTGCCCTGCGAGAACGGCGAATGTTGCTCCTCATATGATACATTGTAAAATTGCCATTGTCTTTCTGCACAGTTCTCATGAGAACCCCAATCTCTCTAGGCGGTACCCAAGTATGCTAATATAGGCTCGAATTAGCGTGTTCTGATTGGTGTGTTACCCAAATCCTACCTTAGGACCAATCGAAATTGAGGGATTCTGACACTTTGCAACATTGGGGGGTGGTACACTGTCCCCAAACTGTATATCTACCCTGGGTTCCCCTAGGGAACCGTCCGACTTGTCTGGTTTAGCTGACCTGTCACTGACCCATCGTACTCAATAGGTGACTGAAGATACAGAGCGCTGCGGAGCACTCTGTCCGAATTTGACCATAGACTAAGGTTCTACTGAACCTTAAGGTGCTGGCGAAGCACTTTGCTGGGAGTTCGCTGACCCAATCGGGGTCTTGATCGATAACTGCAGAGCGGGTGGAGCGCAGGCGTTGCTTCCGAACTGTGGGTTCCGGTCCTGTCCTGAGCGGTCCTGTCCTGAGGGTTTGCTGTCCTGTCCTCAGGTCCTGTCCTGATTCCTAATCCGAGGGTATCCTGTCCTATCCGGGGTGTCCATTCTGCACCTGCTGTCCTTTGAGGGGTATCCTTCCTTGAGGGTTTCCTGTCCTTAACTGACCCGTGGCCAGGGTTTGGTTTCCACACCTTTCTAGGTAAATATTGCTTTGAACCTTTTAAAATCTTGCACCTTCTGAATTTCTAACTTTTGCTTCAATAAAGTTTACCATTGCATATGTTATTTTTCCATGTCTTTCCGCAACTATTGAAAGTCATTTGCATTTTTCCATAAGTTTGTTCCTATGTCTTCTCACTTGTTAGAAATTATATTTTGCATTGCAGTTTGTCATTTTCTGATATGGTCTAGAACCTCATTGCCTAGATTGTTTAAAGGCCCGTTCACCTTAAGTGAAGCGTGTTACTCTCTATAGGCCCTCCTGTAGTTATACCTACATAGTCCGCCCATGCTTAAATATTATTGAATAGCATAGTATCTTCTCGTTACATTTTATATCAGTATTTCAATGATTACTCTGTCGTTAATTCTTTACAGTTACATCATTTACGTTATCTTGGTTATTGATTGCCTTATATTGATGTACCTTATGAATGAAGCAAATGAACTTTAGATAAACATTTTAAAACTTCCAGTTGTCCGTGGTCATTTCAACAGTATTTGAATGTTATTGGTTGGGTTTGTATTTTGCTGCCTTTTCCTTTTACAGCTAGCTCCCTGATTCATTGTGGTCATTAGGTACCCGCATCGGTGGATGGTAAGTCGGGTGCACTGAGAAACAAATAGTAGGAAACACACACAAATTGGTAGAGCTCGTGAAGTCACCTGGTCAATGTATATGGTGATTTGAAAGTATATGGGCCCTGAAGCCGGAAACGGCGAAAATTATTGGTCGGGTGGCCTCGCGCGCTCTATCACTACCCAATCTCAACCATCGGCCTTCCCGAGAACAGTCCGGCCGAGCAGAAACCGCGGTTCCCCTAGGCGTGTAATCCTTATCTTTAGTATACCTAGAGCGTCCGCACGTGCAGCCTCACACTGCCCCCGTCGGACCTCTGTCCAAATTCTCTCTGTGGTAACTAATGCAAATTCCGAGTTCCTCAGTGACCATAGGCCACCAAATGCTTAGGTTCCGTTATCCAAATCTGTATATGCAATCCAACCTACAATGGGACACAACACTCACCTGGTGCACGCAGGTCTGCCGGAACGTTCTCCACTGCCGACGTTTTGTTAGCACCAACGTTGCAGGTTCTCGGGTTACACCCGAAGGACTCCGGCGTGGGGTTACTAGCAGCTGAAGCCCTCCGGACCGGGAGGTCAGAGCAAAACCCCAAATTCTTACGTATCCGGTCTGCAGACCCCCCAATCAAGAGAACCCCTTTCAACGTCACCTGTGATTACACAGGGACGACCCCAACGCGGAGTCCCGGCGGAGTCGCCAACTGAAGTACCGAAATTATATTATCACCTCCCAACAATTATTATTACATTACCAAACCCCCTTACCAATACCAATAAGCAGTCGGTCGGCAGTGTAGAAGGTTCAAGCGTTTATTAGACAAACACAAACTCTGCCAGAGGAGCTCCTTGCGACCTAACCCGCGAGGTCTGCCAAGAAGACTGCTGGCACATTGTCAGCACATCACATATATACAGTTGCGTTGGCATCATCATAGCCTAACATGGAAAAATACAAATTGGTACAAGCTAGTACAGTAATAGGAAAACCCATATAAGGCACACAAAGAGCTCCTTGCTTCGCTCAGGCAGCAAGGTCAGACGGGTGACTCCCTTCTGTCTTCACAGAGACAGTCCACCCTGCACCCCTCCCGGAATGTGCTTATCGGCCCTTCCTCAGCTAACTACGACCTTGCCGAGTCTAACGAGCTGAAACAGCAGTTTCTGCAACAGTTGGTTTCATTCCCAGGAGCAGGGTTTTAAGAGGAAAATAAGAATAGGGCCTGTGCATGCACGATATAGAAAAACTCCAAAATATGGTAGTCATGTAGCGTAACGTGGTGTGGAGCAAGTAAATGTAAATATCACAAATACTAATGTTGTGTGTCCACGATGTGCGTTTAGGGACACCATGCTAATCCTGACATATCGATTATCAATATTAAGTGATCAAGAATCGATTCTGGTACCTCAATTAGACTACAACTTGACTTCATTCAGTTGCCCCCTTGTCGAGGAATTAAATACCTACTTGTCATTGTCTGCCTATTTTCAAAATGGGTGGAAGCTTTCCCTGCACGTAAAATGACAGCATCACAGTAGCAAAATTATTGCTTAGGGAACTTATATCTCGTTACGGTTTCCCAGTCTTAATTGAATCTGACAGAGGAGGTCATTTCAAGAATGAAATAATAAAACAAATCTGTGAAGCATTCAAAATTACACAAAAACTGCACTGTGCATATCGCCCAGAGGCTTCTGGAATAGTAGAACAGATAAATGGCACAATCAAAGCAAGATTGGGAAAGATGTGTGAATACACACAACTGGAATGGCCAGATGCACTGCCTCTTGTGTTGATGGGACTCAGAAGTATTCCAGACCGGAACACGGGCTTGAGTCTCCATAAAATCCTGATGGGAAGAGCAATGCGGCAAGCATGGGTGCCAGGATACAAAATAATAAGCATATCTGATGATTTGGTACTGGAATACTGTAAAGAGCTGGCTGACCAAGTGCGTTCTATCTCTCGCCAGGTTGGGGGAGAAGACGTCACCAGGCCAACGACTCCAGCACATGACCTGAATCCAGGAGACTGGGTCGTAATAAAGAAGCTCACTCGGAAAAGTTGCCTTGAACCCAGGTGGGGAAAGCCACGACAGGTGATCCTGGTTACCACCACAGCTGTGCAGAGTTACAAAGAGGGGTTGAAGATTCTTTTGAGCCAAAATGTCTGATTCTTCTGAGAATGGGAGAGCGAGACGAAGTTGTTTAAAAACATGCTGCCAAGTATGTTTATGTAGTGTAGCCATAGTACTGATACTGTGGAAAGGACTAACTATAACTATTCCTTCTATGATGAGTAAAAAAACAAGTTTGTACCCAAATAATAACCTACCTGATGAGACTGTAGAATCACACACTAGAAGTACACCCCAAAGAGTAGATATATTAGACAAACAAGTTAGCCTGAAACAAAAAAGCATAGATTTAGAAGCACCAGATGAGGAAGGATTACACTTTAACAATATTAAGAACAAAACTCATTTAAATGTTTTCGCAAACATGTTATTACATTATGTAGAAACTATGGAAATAGACGATTGTTATGTCTGCATGAAGCTACCTACTTCTGTAGCTGAAGGTGTGGCATATCAGCACTTCCCCTTAACTTATGGAATTTCCTGTAGTATACTAACTAGTTTATTTTATAGAAGGGGACCTTTACAGTATTACTAATCAAACCTTGATGTGACATTTTCTGAACTTCCTGTTCGAAGAAACCTGAACCCTGTACATACGACTAGGAGATGTAGCTAAACACATGAGTGATTATTTTCTAACTGTAGGAAAAATGAAGAAAGATGGTCCTACAAAATATGGCAAATGCTAAAGTTAATTTAAATAGGTGTCCAGAGCAAATGTGAATTATTTCCAGAGACAAAAAAAGAACTCAGTTCAACAGGTTGTTCTGTTTGCAAATGAGAGTTTTAACGCTCACAATTCTGAATTTACCAATTGCATTGTGAAGGAAGTGGAAAGTCCAGATTTAGTTGCAGGAGTTTTAAACAAAGAAATTACAAACCCAGTTTTAGAGGAATTTGCCCCAAAAATAGGCCCATGTGAGGAAGATTGCAAAACTGTTGTCTGTGACTCTGGCCTAGCAAGAAAACAATTATTTTGCAAATTAAGCAGCACAGATTACTGTACACCAGATAATGTTATTTTTCAGATTCCTGATGAGGATGTACATTTTAAAATGGCCCATCAAGAGAAAGCTGTAGCATTATTTTCAGAAAAGACAGTTGAAAAATTACCTTCTGCTTTGGAAAACCTAATAAATAGAGAAATAAGAGAGTTCACAGAGAAGGATGCCAGATTAATAAAATGTGCAGAACATGTCTTATTAAAATTTGAACGAGATGACATGTATTGAGGAACAAAATCAGTTGCAGGAGTTTTACCAATAAAAGGATTTTTGATGGAATTGATTAGAAGTTTGCGTAACTTTCTGATCACAGGTTCACAGAAAATAAATGAAAAGAAGAGAATAGTGCAGATTAAAAGCATATTTTTTCCATGTTGTCCTGTGGTACCGAATCGAGCCAATATATTTTTTCACATTCCATGTGGTGAAGAATGGCTTACTTTTATTGATTTTTGCCAGGTTCATGTCACAGTGCCATTGCATGAGAATAGTACTGCCAAAAAGAAGATGAATACCTGGGACACAAAATTGGAAAGGGAGGTAGAAAGGTGTCACCAGAGAAGGTGGAAATAATTTCCAAGTTGAATACAGCTAAATTGAGAAAGAAGTCAGGACATTTTTGGTAATGGTTAGCTGCTGTAGAGAGTGGTTACTAAACAGTTCCCTAGTGGCTAAGCCTTTACTGAGGCTGACACAATCAGGTGTGTCTGATCTGCTTCCATTGGACAACAACTGCACCAAAGAATTCCTAGAGTTGAAAGAGAAAAAATGTTGTGCCCCAGCACTAGGAATGAAAGTTTATTCGAAAGAAAATACACTAATTTGCAGTGAGAGGGAGGGCTGCGCTCTCTCATTGCCTATTGAAAAAGATGACTGTGTTCAAAGGTCTGTGATGTATTGCCCAATGACCTTTGACCCTAACTTCACAGAAATGTCAGCAAATTAATTGGATTATGATGAAACTGAATATGAGTGTCTAAATATCATGAAAATATCACAGGTATAACAACTTTAACTGGAATGTCTAAAGCAGGCAGCTCACATGACGAGAGGGGCATCAGACAGACTATAAACAAACCTCGCAAGTGCTTTTATCGCAGCCCAGATAGAGCTGTCGGGTTCAAGAGATGGCTGCAGCAATGTTTATACACATGAGCGGTGCTTTCTGACAGAGCCCGGGCCAGCTTTTGGGCGCAGAAGGAGATGGCTAAATGAATGAATGAGTCAAACTTCGGTCTGGCTCGTATACCAATTTCTTGTGCCCTAAGCTAAGATGCCCACTAGTGCATCAGTCTTCTGCAGCTAGGTCAATTCCCGATAGGAAGAGGAAAGAAACATATGCTGCACAAGTCGGTTGTTGTTTTTATCCTGCATGCCGGGGTGAGGTTATTTGTAGTATGGAGAAATTGCTCATTTAAGCATGAGACCACGAGTAAACCCGGCACATCCCACTCCCTATCTTTGGAGCAACTAACAGAGGTGGGCACTGTTCAAAGTGTGTTGTGTGGGAAATGAAAAATGCGAGCTGCACACCGATAGGCGCTCTGGTAACTGGTTACTAGTGCTCTTAAGGTAGGGTGACCAGAATTGTAAAGCCAAAAACCAGGACAATTTTACTTCAACCCAACGCACAAAATGACAGTGCTCTTTAACAGAGAATTACAGAAGAGGCAGTAAGAACATACATAAATGGAATTTTTAGAGCCAGTAGCTTACCTGTGAATTAAATTGCTTTATTATGACAGCTGTTAACTAGCCCTGCTTTGCAAAACATAAAAAGATGCCTCCCAACGAGCATAATTTCCTGTAATCTGCCGGGATAGCAGCCGAAAAACCGGGACTGTCCGGGCAAATCTGGGACGCCTGGTCACCCTATCTTAAGGGAGGGCATAGCACAGTAGGGACTCATGTTCCGGCACAGTTGGGGGGTTGGGGCAAGGAGGGGATGGACTACAAACAAAGGAGACACAAACGAGACCAAAGAAAACATAATAACTTACCTGCTGCTTTGCTGCATCACTGCCCTTCTGATCCGTCGTCACTAGCACAGGCTCCCATAATCCCCTGCGGCCAATCCTGAAGCTGCTTTCTTGATGCTGAAAGCAGTGCCAGAATTGGCCTGAGCGCCTAGGATTTGTGCTCCCAGTCATACTGGGAGCCTGTGCTTGCTTTTTCCAACCCAGCAATGCAGCTGGGGTTGGAGAGAGCTTCACTGCGCATGACGATTTGGCCACCCTGAGACAGCCGGCCAAATCATCATGTGTAGTGACAACAGCGCCCTGCTCACCACTTCCCCTCTATGACAGCCCTACCCCTAAGCCTTGCTAGTGTAAGAAAAATAAAAGTATAATAAAACATTTTATTATTGTTTTATTTCTAATGTTTTGAGGCTGATGGGGGGGGGGGGAGTGGCGCTTCTCTGTCCTCTGTCACCACTCTGGCAACACTTGTTTGCAGAGTCATGTCAATGAATTATTAATACATTGTATGTGGGCACCCAGACATAGATGCAAACACCAGCACCGTGTAAAGAAGCTTTACCATATAGACGTGTCTAAGTAATCTTGCAGCACTAGCACCAGATATCCTCAAACTGATGGCTTTAGAACATGGGTTACGAGATGGTCGCCTAAGGACACACAGTAGGTAAGCAGCAAAGACTGGATTTGCAGCTTTAAAGTCACTGGTTGTTAGTTGGAACTAGTGCCAACAAGCATTGTGAACATGCAACGTAACTCCTGCTTTAACTAACCAGAGCCTTCGTTAAAAATTGGC
>NW_027611909.1:0-88000 GCF_964261635.1 Lissotriton helveticus | reverse complement strand
AAACCGGTCATTTCTCCATATGCACTATTTAATCTTTTTATTCCCTTCACAGAAGCCGATGCCCTCATTTTTAATGCATCAAGATGGGTATACCATTGCAGGCTACTCGCAAACCACATCCCCAGATATCTGTATTCTGTTATATTTCCAGCATCTCTATGCCCAGATACCAGGAGAACTTTGTTTTTCTTCTTCCAAAACATTGGATTTTGGTCTTCTCCATATTCACAACTAGTTTTTTTATTTGTCAGTATTCTTTAAACATGATTAGTTTTCTTTGCAGACCAATCCCCGTCTGATCCATAATTACCAGATCATCTGCGTATAATAAACAGGAGATATGGTTTCCTCCTAGTTTCGGGCTAGCCCCTCTAACCTTTCTTAATTTTAGGAGCAGGTCAGCTATAAACAGGGAGAAAAGCAAGGGGACCAGTACGCACCCTTGTCTTAGCCCATTACCAATCTGGATCCTCCTGGACAATCCTCCATTCTCCTCCAAGATTATCTGGGCCCAATTTTTAGTATGCAGGGCTTGGATGAAGGCCAATAGATCGCCTTGAATATTATACCCTAACAAGGTTGACCACAGCTACTCCCTGTTCACCAGATTGAAATCTGCGCGGGAGTCCACAAAGAAGGAGAACCAATTGCCCCTCTGTTCGATCGACTTCTGTGCGATGGACCAGGGAGCAAAACACTGATCAACTGTAGAATGAACCTCTTTAAACCCTCCCTGTTCTGGGGGCACTATCTGTTTTTCCAGTCCTTGAGTAGTCCCAGAATTACTTTAGCAAATACTTTTTCACCTATGTCCAGGAGAATTATTAAACGATAGTTTTCAGGGGAATGTACATCGCCTTTTTTATGTATAGGTCTTACAATTGCCCCTTTCCAACTATCTGGCATGGCCCCTGTATTAAGGATCCCCTGGAACATATTCAAAAAGAACTCTGACCACCACTCTGGGTTCGTTTTTATAATGACAGCCGGCAGGTTATCTGGACCGGCGGCGCAAGTTAAGTTTAACCTGGATATTATACTTCTAATGTGGCTGGGGGAGAAGTGCTCTTTTACTTCTTCCTTTACCCCTGGCCATGCGATGGTGTTTGTTTTCTCCATCCTTGGACACTTCCCGTACATTTCCTCCAGATAATCTATCCACTTATCCCCTGGCACCGAGCACTGCAAAGACCTCAATACTTTACCAGCACTCTCTTGTACTAGTTTCCAAAAGCCTTTCACATTTTTTACTTCGATTACCTCAAGTAACTTCACCAAGCATCTGTCTTTATAAGTTCTTTTTTTATCTCTAATAATTGTTTTATATTTTGTCCTTAATTTCTGAAGGCTAAGTAACAGTTTGTCATTGTGTCTACCTCTTAGGCTTCTTTCCTTTTGCCTAATGCTGGCTTTTACTTTGCTACAATCTTCGTCAAACCAGGGCTTGTTATTAGGGTGTAGTTTTTCCTTACTTGCTAACCGAGGGTTACCACATTTAATTTTTATCCTGAAACATTCTACCAATTGTATTATTATATCTTCATACCAGGTAATATCCTCCTTAGGTGGCAATTTTTCTAATGTGAATGTCAACTGGAGTGCACTTAGTTTTTTAATACGTTCTTTTGTGATACAAGTTGTAAGTCGCTTTGGGTATTCTACCTGTACTTGAATGGCTCTTTGTCTCCGAGGCGCCCCTTTTGAATATCATTTTATCAGTAGTGGATAATGATCACTACCTTCAACCCTTGCTACTTCAAAGTGTTTGACTAGTTCAAAACTCCAAGTCTGTATAAACACATAGTCTATCGGACACATTTACTGCCCTATCGTGTAGGTGCGCTTAGCAGATCTAGCCGCATCCTTTCTTCCATTTGCACACACCAGGCCTATAGAGCCCAATAATTTTCCAAGTGCCACTGGACAATTGCAGCCTGGACTCTTATAGCTGACCTTTAAGTGGTCCACAGCCTCCTGGATGTGTGGTGCCTCTTGCACCCCACGGACAAGGGATATACATATATTTCCCGGTGCATAGCACACAATCAAGGCTGGACTTCTTCCTCATGACCCAATCCATGCTTCTTCTTGTTAAAAACACTTACATTCTGGTAGGCGTGCTCTCAGACCACACCCTGATTTGCTTTTTGGCTTACCTGGGCATTGTGAGGCCAGTTTGCAAGCCCTGGTGCCTCAAACTATCCCACTTCAATAAGCCCATGGGTAAGGAATAACTAAAATCACATGTCCCCACCTCGCTAGAGCACAAAAAAGAGCTGGTGGACTCAGCTCAGACCTGTGGGTGACAGTGAAAGCGACTGTCATGAACGAGCTGATGAGAAATGAAACTATATTCAACAAGTACAGGGAAGCACAGCATCAAACGGAGGGGGACATATCTAGCCTCATTCGCATCTACATGGCCCAACACTCCAATGCCACTAGGTGCAGCCTCGAGAAAGTGCATCTGGAGCCTCCAAGAGCTGCATAGATGCTCCAGAGCTGAATACACGCTCCAGAAATTAAGGTACCGGCTTTATGAGCATTGAGAAAAGGCATGCAGGCTTTTGGTGGTACACATGTGGTAAAGGGACATGGGGATAAGTCATCACCACTGACTCTGGGGGCCTAGTCAGTCACCCATAAAAGATTGCAAATGCATTTGCTTCCTATTACCAAGTTCTCTACTCCCCCCTCTACTCGCTTCCATCCTTGTGACGGTCTATTTACCCAGCCTAACTGAGAGGGGGAGGAATTTACTCCAGGAAGAGATCACTAAGGAGGAGATAGCACAAGACATCTCTAACCTTGCATACCATAATGTCCCCGGGGAGGATGGCTTCCCGGCCAAGTTTCACAAGTGAGCTAAAAACATGTTAATGGATTCCCTCCACGATGCTTTCAAGGAGGCTGATCAGACGGGCTACTTTGGCCTCTTCTCCAACAAGGTCTTCTTCATCGCGGTCCTCCCCAGGCCTTTGAAAGATTCCCTACCCTGTAGCAGTTACTGTCCCATCTCCCTTCTCAATGGTGACATCAAGAGCTTGGCCATTAGACTAGCAGCCCATCTTAAACGGGTTATTCTCTCCTTAGTTCTTCATTCACAGGTCGATCATTGAGTAACCATATGCGTAAGTTGGCTCACGCAGTCATGCTGGCTACAGATCTGCAGGTTCAGGGTCTCGCCCTTTCAGGGATGCCAAGAAGGCATTTGACAACATAGAGTGGATTACCTGTTTCCCGCACCCCACATATTCGGACTCTCCTACGGCGCAGGTCAATTGCAGTAGCCTTTTCCAGTCCACTGGGGGACACAGCAGGGGTTCCCACTGTCCCCTTCGCTGTTCCTCCTGGTCATGGAGCCCCTTCTAGCAGTGCTATGCCAGTCGAAGCAGATAGTGGGTATCCCTAACCCGGGGGGGGCCCTCAACACTACTTATCTGCGGATATCTTTCTCACACTTTCTGTGCTCTTCTCCTCCATCCCAGCACTTCTGGAGACTATCAACGATTTCTTGGTCATCTCTATGTACAAGATTAATTGGGGGAAGAGCGAAGCTCTACCCTTCTCAAGGGTACCCACCAGTGCCACCAGTAGACGGCCTCACGTCTTAAGTACTTGGGTATCTATGTCAATAGTGGTCTGGAGCGCATGGTGGCTGACAACCTAGATTCTCTCCTGGAGCGGATACCGCTTGACTTCGAGAAATGAACACTCTTGAACCTGTCATAGTGGGGTACTTGCAAGAGGTGATGATGGTGACTCTCGGGAGGTTTACCTATGTGCTGGGCAGGCTCCCTCTGTCGATGCCCCTTAAGATTCTGCAACAGTTTGATAAGGGCATTTGGTCCTTCATCTGAGGGGCAATAAGGCCTCACCTGGACATTGGGAAACTTATTGCCCATACATCTTCCAGAAGCCTTAGTCTCTCATTTGTTGAGCATTATTGTATGCTCTTGCACCTGGCAGAACCAGTATATATGCAAACTCAGGCTTGAGATCTCCCACTGTGGACCCAATAGAAAATTGTATCATGGACAGCACAGTGGGGCTGTGATCCCCATATATGCCAAACCACAGCATGGCCAGTGAACCCCATGATCCAGGTGACAGGCACTGGTTCACAGACTCCTCTCGGTGGATGTTCACCTCCATGATAGGGTGCCCATCTGGTACAACACTGGCATTCACATGGGGGGCTATGCCAAATTGGGGCCTCTGGTGGAAGGCAGGATTTCAGACTCTGAGCACCTGGCCCTCCAGGGCGAACGCAAATCCTTTGTGCTGCTCCAAGACTAATTTAGCCTCCCAATCAGCAGTGGCTATGTACGCAATTGCGTCACTACCTCACACCTGGACTGGGCCCCTCCACCTTGGATCATCCCCACCTCTCTGGAGCTCACTGTTCTGAAATCTTGGGGCAGTTTAAATGTGTAATGTCCTCTCTGTGTAATCTTCTGATTCACTGTCTGTACTTCTAGCAGCAGCGGCAAGCCTGATGGCGACTTGGCAGGATCGGCTGCAGTTGGAGTAAAAAGAGGAGGACTGGGTGGAGCTCCTAAAGATCCGTGGCCGGTGTGCGTGGGGTGCCCGGATGAAATCCTGCATCTTTAACATCCTGCAGGAGTTGCACTGGACGCCAGCCAAACTCAAGCCCGAAGGGCACCGCCCCATTCCTGTTCCTGGAAGGCGGCCACGTTCACTGTGACATTGTTCATGTACCCTAAGATTGCCCAGATATCTGCACCTTCTGGGCCTCGGTGGGGTCCATGAAGTGCCCGTTCTGTGGCTGAACCCTCTGGCTCTGCTCTAGGACCTGGTGGATTCTCCCCAGCTGACCCATCATGCCTGCAATGTGCTCCCTTCGACCCTGACAGCAGTGAGGTCTGCCTCCCGTGAGCAGTTAATGCACTATATTACTAATAAAAAATGCAATAAAAAAATGGAGGTAAAGAAAATACAGAGTGCTGGAATCTCTCATTTATAGTGCAGAAATGTGTTATAAAATTGTAATAGATCTGACTTCAGTTGGCTGTCCGAATAATAATATCAATTAATATTCTCAGATATAAATGTAGTGGCCTAAATATCTTTTTGAAAAATGATGCTCTATTGATTGTAAATGTTCTATTATTAGGTCTGAAGATGCCAAAAACGTTTTAAATGTGTTATATCGTGTAGGTATTACACTTATAGGTATTTCTAGTAAGCCCTCTTCATCCATTGGTCTGCTTATGTGTCATTCACAGGTCTCTTCCACCCACAACAGCATACAGTGTGGGTCAAGGAGACAGCCCAGGTCCGCCATTGGCTGGCTTCACTGTGAGTGACAGAATTATGGTCTTCACAAGGAGCGCACATGCACACAAAGTAGTATTTTTCACCGCAAGTCAAGAATATTCAATTAAATCTATTTAGAGCAAGTTATTTTCAGTGCATGGTATTCTGGTATCAAACCCTCACTACATTGTGCCCTTCCCTTTATGTCACAGCTGTGAGCCATTCCCTAAAGACACATTTTCCTTGTTAAGGGTCTGGATACGTTCATATTAACTGCATCCCACAGAAGAAGCCCACAACCATGAGTACAAGAATCAGAGAAAACCTCCTCTGCATCACACGTCTGCTCATTTACAGAATGGTCACCACAACCTGGGTCCATCCGTTCTACCCCCGCTTCAACCTCTCCGTGAGCTCCACATCCTTGAAAATGACCGAAGAGGCCTTTCCAAAAACCTCAGCCCAGATTTAAAAACACTTCGCATCAGGCGAGCGACACTTTCTGAACACATCTCAGATGTGGGGCGTTCTGGTGGGATTTACAGTCCAATGTACGTCATGGTTTGAGATGGATTGTGACACATAGGGGCTTGGATACAAGGGCATTGACCCACTTTGTACGACGCTCTGGTGGCGCAGCGCCCTTCTCCATATTTACAAAACAGCACTCAGGCACTTTGTGTGGCTTAACACCACCTTGTAAATATCGTACCCTTTGGTGCAGTTTTCTGTGTCAAAAGAGACTGCAGCGGGTGTTGCTGTGGGTGGACCAGGGCGACACCCATTGCTTTTTGACGCGGCCCCAGATTTACATGGAATAGTCAGTCTGAGGCGGAGCCAACAGCGAGCGCCATTGAAAGGGTGGAGTTACAATAGCGCAACGAGGGAAATACTTTTATCTCTCCTCGTTTTTTGCTCTTTCTAGTGTGCTACATTCTGCAGCACACACAGAGGGAGCAGACGGACATGAAAGATCGTTTATGCGCAGGAAGGTGCCCCTTCCTGCGCATAAACAAACATCCCTGTAACCGAGGCACCCATGCCCCATGGTGCAAGGGTGCCTGTGCTGGCAGCTCTTTCAGCGCAAGTGAAACAACAGGGGTGCTCCCTATTTTTGTAAATACGGTGCATCACTGCATTCTTTTAAATGACGCAGTGCAGTGCAGTGCAGCAGAATTGCTTGCGTCTCTGTCCCGTTTCTTTGTGTATATTCCCCTTAGTAACTCACAGCTGCACATTGCGCTACCTTGCGTTAACTTTGTCGAGGAGGCATCCCATGGGTGGTGCATGGGTGTTCTCAGCTAAACTCACATGAGTTTTGATGCAAATCTACAACGAGACGCTGACGGATTTGCACCAAAATCCTTCTATACCTATGATTCGCCCTCTCAGCATCTGTGCTGTAGTCTACAGAAAAAGTGTGAATCACCCTCACGCATAGTCTTTGGACTGGAAGGAAGTCCATTCAGTAGAAAACGCTACACGGAACGCAAAGCAGACACTGTGACGCGCGGGTGCCTGTGTTGGTGCACGGCTGCCAGAAGGGTGCCTGCGAAGGGAGAGAGAACAGCGCCACATGTTAGTAGATCTGGTGCTGTACTGATCTCTCTTCCATTCATGCAAACGCAGCGCAGTGCAACGCAGCACAGTGCAACACAGGGCAGTGCAATGCAGCGCAGCGCAGTGCAGTGCAGCGCAGTACAACGCAGCGCAGTGCAACGCAATGCAGCGCAGTGCAATGCAGCGCAGTGCAGCACAGCGCAACGCAGCGCAGTGCAGCACAGCGCAGCGCTGCAACTTCACTTGCTTTGCTGAGTTGTGTGAATTTTATGTAAACCTGGGCATGGATGTTTTCTTTGGAAATTCCCACTTTAGATAAACATAACAGATTGAAAGATGGATGTTAAATGTATAGTTTAATACCAACATTTCTGCTTCCACCTGAAGCCACTCTTAGGTAAAATAATTAATTATAGAGCTAATGACAGTTACGGGCATTGGAGCTCAGATAATAAGTAGCAGCAAGCAAAACTGGTGTAATTCTCTCTAGTTTAATTCCTCACAAATACAGCAAAATGACATGTCATTATGGGCAATTACATGAGAAGAATATTCATGCAATTAGCATCACTTTCTTGGTACAAAAGTGCGGCAGAGGATGCATTTTGCCGTAAGAAAATAGCAGTACATGCTACAGGACATGAACAGCTGTCCCCAGCTGCTGCTTAGAATATTGTTCCTGTGCTTCTGCAGTAGGATTTTTGCCCCAAATATCTATTGAATACTCTTGCTTGTTTCATTACATAATTTCACAATGTTTGCAATCACAAGAGTAATGCGCAATTCCTTAAATTACTCTGATTATTGCCAAGTGTAATAATACCATGCTCCAATGCTTTATTCAAGTCTAAAAAAATCAACTACGTCAATACAGGTGGTTTGTGTGCGCAGAGCCAATCCAAGCGATACCAAAGGGGATGATGGACGGAGCGCTTGAGCAAATCACTCACTCACCCCCAGTCAACTGATCTGGGTTTAATCCATCATCATTCTTTAGATCACTCCTAGGCACAGGGTCAAGACTGATTTGCATATGGCTGGGCTCAAACTAGAATGGCTTCTAAGCATGGTCGTAAAATCTGTTCCGCTCGTGGATTTTGCAGATTGTCGGCAAATTCGCAATCCCCAAACTCTCGCGAACTTGTCGAAAATTCGTAAAATCCGTGCGAAGCGGATTTTTTGCTTGGTCGCACTTGCCAACTAGAATACTATACAATTTCGCGGGAGTAAACACTTGTGAACACGTAGATACGGCGGGCAGCGACAATCTCGCAATTGCGAGATTGCAAAATTTGCAATTTCGCACAAGAAATCCACCAGCAGGCAGCATAAACCTTGAAAATTAGGATTTTTATCAGAATAACTCCTCAGGTTGACATTTGCCTGCACTTTTTCTTTGCAAGGAGTCCATTTTGGGGGGGGGGGTGGGAGGAAGGAAGTGCCCCACAGTCTCCAACTTCCTGTTCCTGTCCAGCAGGCTCCTCCCAGTGTTTTCTTCATGTGCTGGTCACTTTGATTTGGATCTTGACCTGGAAGGATTACTTTTTGTGGATGCTGCTGGATATTTGGATTTTTGCAAAACTGAAAGCACTCAGCAGGTGCAAAAGTTCAATCTTATCATTAGTAACCATTCCCTGTAGTGCTTCCTGAGGGGCCCCTTCAGAGTTCAGTTGCCTACTTGCAACAATTCTATCACCCTGCTCTGACCCTCACAGCAGGCTCAGAGAATAGCTACAAGTATACAACAAAGGTCCTGTTAAAAAAATTACACTGCAACAGAAAGCAATTACAGATAAGGAAGCAGGTGCCAGCCTGGAAGTTCAAATTCAGTGACACATTAATCAGCCCCTAATTCATTCATGTCAGTTGAGGCAGGGCAGGTGTGCTTTTCCCCCCATAATCTACAGTGATGAACTAGAGGGTGGCATGGGTGAGCCAGAGGGTGGCATGGGTGAGCCAGAGGGTGGCAGTGGTGAAACAGAGGGTGGCAGTGGTGAAACAGAGGGTGCTGTGATGAACCAGACGTAGAAACAACATGGTCGCGACCGTTGCTACCCGACAAATAAGTTCGCGTTTGCGAACTGGTAAAAAACCCTTGCGAAATGGCAGAAACACTTGCGAACACAAAAAAAAGGAATCCGCAAAATTCGCGAGAGTTCGCAGATTTTGCGGATTGCGAATCCGTAAATACGCAATTTCGCGGATTGCCAATTTGCAAAATCTGCCCATGCTTAATGGCTTCGTGAGCATAAAAATGATAGATTTAGGCCCAGATCTCTGTGCTGGGGTGAATGTATGACATTGTTCTGCATTCCGTCCATCACCTGTTGTTTTTGCATTTGTCACCCCGAGTGGGATGGGTATGCTCAGACGTGAGTCCTGTGCTCTCCACACCACTGGAGTCAAGCTATCCTGGCTGATGACGGCTTATAGCCAGAAACCGGTCCTAAGATGCTTGATTCCGGTCCAGGAAAGACATGGCTTCGCAGTTCGGGCAGGACTGTTCCCATGAGGCACAGGGTCAGACTGATTTGCATATGGCTGAGTTCAAACTGGAATGGCATGGTGAACAAAAAACAATGGATTTAGGCCCAGATCCCTGTATTGGGGTGACTGTATGACATTGTTTTGCATTCTGTCCATCAACTGCTGTTTTGCAGAGCCTTCCAAGACGGTTCACCAGCTGCACAGCACTCAGAGCAACAAACTCTGCCCGTTGGTGCAGAACTATTCTGGGCGTCTAACCGCATTGCGCTAGTAGTGTCCTCTTCCCACTGTTCCATATACGCAGTACACACAGACCAGGGGAGTCCACTCTGCTTATTTGATTTCATCTGTCATTACTAGGTCCATATCAGACATTATCGTCATAAACATCATTGGTAGATGGTTAGCATTACCCTTAGTGCCTCCTGCAGGGACAGAGCATCCTTACTGCCAGCAGAAGGGACAGAGCATGCTTACTGCCAGCAGCAGGGACAGAGCATCCTTACTGCCAGCAGTAGGGACAGAGCATCCTTACTGCCAGCAGCAGGGACAGAGCATGCTTGCTGCCAGCAGCAGGGACAGGGCATGCTTAGTGCCCCTGGCAGGGACATGTCATCAATAGTGCCAATAGCAGGGACAGAGCATCCTTAGTGCCAACGGCAAGGACAGAACATCTCTAGCAGTGTGTACACCACCTTCTGTTTGGATGCAGTAACACGTGATGGCCACTATACAACTTTAAGAAGCTGAGTATGAACAAACCAGCAGAACTAGAATTTCTCACCTATCTATTTTTTTCAATTTACGTCATTGTGTGGGCATCTCTGTGTATTCCGCAAACCGTGCATGAGTAATTACCAGCTGTAACTGCCCGTCACCTCTAAGTTCAAGGGTCACATAACAAAGGGCATCAAATGCATGTCATCTGGAATCCACTGAACAAACAGAAGAGTGGGAGGTGGGAGCTGGCACGAGGGGGACCTGGGCCCGGGCAGACAATTGGCAAATGACATGATGTCACCACGTGCAGACGTGCTGTCAGATGCAAGGACCAGGCCTCAGTCAGGCGAGGCCTGCTTCACCCTGCTGTCTTCTCAAATGAGTCCCGCGTGCCACCGTCATCGCTAGCACAAGTGACGTCAAGGACCTGGCCTCAGTCATGCGAGGCCTGCTTCATCCTGCTGTCTGCTCAAATGAACCTCTCATTGCTAGCACAAGTGACGACAAGGACCAGGCCTGTCAGGCGAGACCTGCTTCACCCTGCTGTCTGCTCAAATGAGCCCCGCGCGCCTCCGTCATTGCTGGCACAAGTCATGTCAAGAAGCTACAGCAGCAGCAAATTACTTAGAACAGGCGCCTTGGGCTGAGAAGCCTGCAGCAGCACAGAAAGTAGCACAGTCCTTGTCACAGATGTGTTTTTTTTAGGTCCCGGCTAGCGTTGCAGCGCATGTGCCGCACGCTCGGCGAGCCCTAAAGTGAGAGATGAGATTTCAGAAGGGGACTTGAAGCCCTGACCATCCTTTTCATTGGGTGGCATCAGGCTTTATGCTAAACGCTGGCTTCCCATTGAAAATGATGCTTCTGGACCACTGCCCTTTCTCCCTTCTGGACGACCCATCCGGACTGGGTCGTCTCCTTCACAGCTGCCGTGAAGCACTTTCTTATTGTTAGGGGGCCATCTGTTTTCACTCAGGCACGTGTTTATTTTTGCATCACGCCTTCACTTAAAGTGAAAGTGAAATACATTTACTTTCAATAAAAAACTTATAGGTGATGACGAGTTTGCCACGCATATTAAGCTATGGGCTGCACAATTTCTAGACTTTAATAGAGGCACCGCTAGTCAGCCGATGGTATGGGACTCCTTGAGGGGAGAAACGTGTAGCTACGGCTGGGCTAAACAAAAAATTCAAAAAGTTAGGATTGGTGAAATGCTGGATGACCTCAGACTGGCAGAATTTGAGCTTATGACAATAATACAGTCTAATGCTGACTCTCATACGCAACAAACTAAGGTTGCTAGCTGTAAAGCTAGGATCAATGGGGTGTGGAGTCAAGATATAGCCTCTCAGTATAATACTTATAAAACCGAAAGATATGAATATGGAGAGACCACGGCTAGATGTCTGGCTCAAAGGATGCGGGGCAAACAGGCGGCTCAACGTATTGCCTTGTTGGAGAATGTTAGAGGAGAGCCGGTTGAAACCCCAGATGGTATTATGGAAGTCTTTCGCAGTTACTATCAAGAATTATATACACAAGATACCATAGTTTTAGAAGAGATAGAAACTTATCTTAGTGACTTGGATATTCTTAAACTTGGGCTTTTTGAGAGGGAAATACTTGAGGCTCCAATTACTATACAAGAACTACAGCTTGCTCTTGAAAACCTAGCGTTAGGAAAGGCATCTGGGCCCGATAAACTTCCTTTAGATATTTACCACTTACTATTTAGTGTTATTAAGGAGGACATGCTAGCTACCTTAATTATGGCTCAATGAGGTAGTCCGCCGGCATCTTGGGATGATGCCAATATTGTAGTTTTAAAAAAAAAAGATAAGCCTCCCGAACTGCCCGGGTCATACCGGCCCATATCATTAATTAACGCAGATGCAAAAATATATTCTAAAATTCTAGCCACACGATTACTCCAAGTCATTCCGAAGTTAGTATCTCATCACCAGCACGGGTTCCTCCCTGGGAGAAGTACTATAAACCATCTCCATCGTGTTATAGCGTTAATCGATTATGCAACCGCATCACAAAAAAATATGGGTATTATTTTTTTGGACGCGGAGAAAGCCTTTGACCGGGTTGCTTGGCCGTTTTTATGGGCTATAATGGGAAGAATGGGATTTGGGCCGTTGTTTATGCAGGCTGTTCAGACTATGTATAGGAATCCCCGGGCTAAAATTTGTACTATGGGGCAGGAGTCCGCATCTGTTAATATTACCCGGGGGACGCGACAGGGGTGCCCCTGCTCGCCTCTACTTTTTGCGATTTATATTGAGCCACTATTGCAGCGTTTGGAATCTACCAACTTAATAAAATCAATGATGGTAGGCGACTATGAAACACGCGTACTCGCGTATGCTGATGATATTGCTGTGGTAACATCCGATCCGGAGCCAGCAATACGGGAGGTTGAATTTTTGACGCAATCATTTGGTCAAGTTGCAGGCTATAAACTCAATATTTTAAAAACTCAAATTGTTTGCTCAACCGGGCTGTGCTCTAGTGAGCCACGTGTGGCGCAAGAGGCTAAGTATCTGGGGATTAAAATTAGAATGTGTATACAGGAGATAATAGATGTTAACTGGAACGATATAATAGGATCGGTTAAGAGCCAGCTAGAAAAGTTAGAATGTTTGCATTTGTCAATGGTTGGGCGACGTAACGTACTTAAGATGTGTATTCTCCCCAAAGTACTGTATTATTTTCGGACAGTTCCCTTGGAATAATCCAGACCACAATTGATGCAATTGCAAGGCATCTCGGATAGGTTTATTTGGGGGTGGAAGAAATCTCGCCGTGCATCTAAATATATGACATTACTTTTAATTCGTGGAGGCTGGGGTCTCCCGAATTTTCTCTTTTATTATTTAGTTTGTCTTATACAAAATTCTAGGTTTATGCTAATTGGGGGGATCACACGGCTATATGAGACACCTAATGTGAATCAAATGTTAATCGGAGAACCGGCTCGTGAAGTCCTGTTGAAATTTTTTGAGCCTAGTTATTTTAAACGTACCAGATTTAAAATTATGATTACGCCCTATAAGGGGTGGAAGTTACTTCGGAAAATTTGGGATATTCAGCGGGTTAATTTTTACACACCCTTAGATTCTAGGATAATATTACCATCCATTTTTTGGGACGCTAAGATGCGAATTTGGTAAACCAAAGGGATATCCCATCTGGGTAATTTCTTTAAGGATAGTACAATGGTTCAATTTATGGATTTAATGGAGGTGTATTCGGTGTCGAAAAGTGACTTCTTTAAATATTTGCAAATACGGGATTTTATGCATAAACGCAAATCCCAACCCATTGCAATTAATGAATTCATTGAAGCCCTCTCAAAGGGTGCTAAGATTGGTGTCTTATATGAAATTTTGTTATCAAAACAATCAGATGATATTGAACTGCAGGATGCCAAATGGCAAAATCGACTGGGATGTTCGGGTGTATTTTTGCAAGATGCCATCGACATGGCAGGGGCAATAGTTCAGTCTGCTAATTTGCGTGCGCAACATTACAAGACTGTATTTAATCTGTACCATACACCGTTAAAAATGATGAAATGGGGAAGTATTTATAATGGTAAATGCTTTCGATGTCAAGCTGATGCTGCTGATATTGTTCATATATTTTATAACTGTAATGCACTTTCTCCTTTTTTTCTAAGTATAGAGCAATTCCTATCTCTGATTATGAAGGTGCCATTTCATGTTAGCTGTGAACTACTGCTCTTTGGGGTTGGTATGGATGACGAAACTGTACAGAACTATTATCCCCATAGATTTTTCATTTTTATGGCTATGGCGGTAGCTAGACTATGCATTGCTACAATGTGGTTGAAACCCGAACCACCCGCTTTTGAAATGTGGAGAGCCAAGATTTCACTTAGAATATAATTTATATCGTATCAAATCCACAAAAAAAAATGGGATTGAAGATATGGCAACCAATGCTCCAACATTTTGAATTGTCATTTGGATAATATTTTCATTGTTTACTATCTGTTATAATGCTACTGTATTGTTCTAATGCTATGGACTTTACGTATTATTGTATTATTTTTTATTTATTTACTTATTTATTTATTTTTTCTTTTTGCTTTGCCTGCTATGAACGGAAATAAAAAATAAAAAAAATAATAAAAAAAAGAAAATGATGCTTCTGGACCACTGCCCTTTCTCCCTTTTGGACGGCCCATCCGGACTGGGTTGTCTCCTTTACAGCTGCCGTGAAGCACTTTCTTATTCTTCCAAGAAGTTTCTAAATCATATAATGACTAGAAAGTTGCTGAAAAGGCACAGGGGTGAAAAATTGAAAACAAATCTCACAGGCTCAGACGAAGGTGCTAGAACTCCGGAATCGCAGGTGCAGGCACGAAGCGTCTTCCTCAGACCACTCCATTCCCGCGGCCACAGGTGGGAACGTTGTTAAAGCCCAGCGCTTTAAAGCCTGGCTGCGTGCAAGCAGGTATCCTTTTCTCCGCAGCAGCAAATCATGCGTGTGCCTATTAGAAAATGTTATGCTGATCTGTCATGGCAGTTATTGGGGCTGGGATAATGATGGCTGCCCCGGCCCTTCCAGTTTCATAAGCAGCCCATTGTCTGGCACCCTAGCAGGGCTTCCCCTCTCTCCCCGTGACCAGATTGGACTGAAGAGATAGCCCTGCTTGCAAGCCTACAGGAACGTGTGTCATATAAGGACAGCAATGAGGAGAAGACCCTCTTACAAACACACCTCAGTGAGCGCAAATGCTGACCATGCTGTGGATTGCCGAGTGCCCTTTTGTGAATTAGGTCAATTGAAAATCAGGGAGCGCTGTTATCGCGTTTCACATTTGCACAAACACTTTAATTGCCCCGCTGCATATCGTACCTGGTATATTAGAGGGGTGGGGTGTTATTAATTATCTGTGCGGGTCCAGGAGAACCATGTGACGTAAATATGCCAAAATCAGAATGTCCTATTTGTGACGCACTGATCCTCCAGACTGCTGGTCAAGGCGATGAGACACTGACAGGACCCCAGCCATTGTATTGAAAGAGGCTTCCTGCATTTTTATGGGTTTTGAAATTCCTGGCTAGATTTATTTTACACGAAATGAGCTCACCTTCATAAGGGAGTGTAGCTTCCTCCACACACCCATCACCCTCTTGCGATGGTGTGAATTTTGGCGGAGACTCATAGGAGGAGTGTGGCTCAATGGTTAGAGCGGCAGACCCTGAAGCAGAGTACTGGCCCAGGACCAGGGTTCAATTCCCGCATCGGCGGGTCTTGGGCTCAATTTCCTCGGACCTGACAATTCTCGCCTCGGTGCCTATTCTAATCATGGATCCCACGCTGCAACTCTGGGCGATAGCTTGCTTAATCTCCACACTGCCTCAACAGCGCTAAGATGCCTGGCTTCACCCTGGGGGTGCCCAGGAGTGGACACTTCACAGGGAAAGCCAGGAAGGGTTCCACAGCGGTATGAGTAATAGAGACAGAAAACCGCTTGATGGCAGTGTGCTCTACAAATACCTTGACATTTACATTTACATTTACATTTACATCCCTCGCCTGGTTATTATGCTTTAGGGTGCATGTAACTTCCCTGAGCAAGGTAGGGTTTATCGCTTTCGAGTCGAGCAGCGTGTGCAGCATGTCATGGATTTGCACATGACAGCTACACCCCTACCTTTTGGGAAAAGCCGAACTACAGATACGTTATCAGGGCTGGCACTTTAATAAGGCGTCTGTAGGTAGATGGCCCATGGCTCCAGCACAAGAGATTCAAAGAGTGCCCCAGAACGCAAACAAAAGCTTTCAAAGACAGCCTTGTTGCACGGGTGGGGGAGCACTCAAAGGATAAAATACTATTATGCTTGGAGCTCTGATAATCCTTGCACTGAAGCTACACCGTTGGAGCCCTGATAGTCCTGTCCTTGCACTGAAGCCACACCTTTGGAGCTCTGATAGTCCTGACCTTGCACTGAAGCCACACCGTTGGACCTCTGATAGTCCTGACCTTGCACTGAAGCCACACCTTTGGAGCTCTGATAGTCCTGGCCTTGCACTGAAGCCACACCTTTGGAGCTCTGATAGTCCTGGCCTTGCACTGAAGCCACACCTTTGGAGCTCTGATAGTCCTGACCTTGCACTGAAGCCACACATTTGGAGCTCTTATAGTCCTGACCTTGCACTGAAGCCACACCTTTGGAGCTCTGATAGTCCTGACCTTGCACTGAAGCCACGCCTTTGGAGCTCTGATAGTCCTGACCTTGCACTGAAGCCACACCTTTGGAGCTCAGAGAGTCCTGACCTTGCACTGAAGCCACACCATTGGAGCTCTGATAGTCCTGAATTTGCACTGAAGCCACACCTTTGGAGCTCTGATAGTCCTGACCTTGCACTGAAGCCACGCCTTTGGTGCTCTGATAGTCCTGACCTTGCACTGAAGCCACACAGTTGGAGCCCTGATAGTTCTGACCTTGCACTGAAGCCACACCCTTGGTGCTCTGATTGTCCTGACCTTGCACTGAAGCCACACCTTTGGAGCTCTGATAGTCCTGACCCAGCACTGAAGCCACACCGTAGGAGCTCTGATAGTCCTGACCTTGCACTGAAGCCACACCTTTGGAGCTCTGATAGTCCTGACCTTGCACTGAAGCCACACCTTTGGAGCTCTGATTGTCCTGACCTTGCACTGAAGCCACACCTTTGGAGCTCTGATAGTCCTGACCTTGCACTGAAGCCACGCCTTTGGTGCTCTGATAGTCCTGACCGTGCACTGAAGCCACACCGTTGGAGCCCTAATGTTCCTGACCTTGCACTGAAGCCAAACAGTTGGAGCCCTAATGTTCCTGACCTTGCACTGTAGCCGCACCTTTGGAACTCTGACCATAGTTGCTCTGAAGCTACCCTGGTGCCAGTACCAGCTGGCCGATGATTGCCTAATACGGCATAGAGGCACAGCCAGTGCTCTGCGGATCATGGAGGAGTACCCCCCCTCGGTCAGCGCCAGACCTGCGGTCAGATAACAATCTGATATGGATAGAACTTGACTCGTAAGAGGAAGGATGCCGAACCTAACGTGGGAAAAGAGCAAAGTATTTTAGGAACATTGTTTTGGATGACTACATAACACTAAAGTGAAGCAGCTCGTCGGAATAATTCGAGTTTTAATTGCGGCTGCCAGCCAGGCCTCTCTCTGCTCCTTGGAGCGGCTTGAGATGTTTACAAGGAAAATGTGGAACTCTCCCCCAGCTGGGCCAACCCCTTGAAGATGATCTGTCAGGAAGAGTACCAGCAAGAGGTGTCAGCTGGTGATGGGCTGACTGGAAGCCCGCGATGAGTTCATGCACTCCTACTGCCCCAAGAACCAAAGAGCGATGGATGGAAATGCTGCAGCAAGTGCCCTTCCACTCGCCAGCATTCCATTCCATTGCCAGCATTCCATTCCATCACCAGCATTCCATTCCATCGCCAGCATTCCATTCCATCGCTTATAGTTTGTCTATGTTGTTACCGAAGTGGATTATTGATTTGCAAACCAGCCTTGATATCACCAAAAATCAGCATTGTAGGATTATGGCCTGACAAGGCCTCTCCAGAGGTGCATTTTGAGCTAAGCTGGCCTTCAAGCTGCGACGAAGCCTTACTCCTGTTTGAAGAATATATTGGTCCTTATTTGTGCGCACAGGCTGGGCTTTCCATTATTTCAATCTTTCTGAAAACCGAAACCCACAGTGCACTTCTCCAGTGCTGCAGGGCCGGTATGATGGGAGGCCTTCAGGCCCAGCCCTGATGTGTAGGTAACTGCAGCTCAATCGAGTCATCTGCACACGCATGTACACTATTGATAGGACAGCCTGGCATGAAGAGCGGTGGCAGTGTCTCTCCCGATCCGTTTGACGGTACGGCAGTCTGTGGCAGCATTCCCTGTCTCACGTTACTGAGTTTTTAAATATCCAATTTGTGTCTTAACTGGGAATTTTAAAGGGGTCGGCTGGTACTTACTTACTGAGGAAGCCTGGTTTCAGTGTCTGCTCCTGCCCGACGCGGTAGCGAGTACCGTTGCGCGGAGGGCAGGATAGGGAGAGCCAGGTACATCTGCATTGGAGCAGTTAGCACTCTAGTTGGAGGCAGAGAGGGGATATTTAGCCCTCATGCCTCAGCGACCCCGGCCGTCAACGCGCCGAAGACGCGCCAAAGACAAGCCCGTCTGCACCCATCCGCTGCCGGCCGGGGCCTGGGGCCAGAGATTCTGGCCGTTGGTCCTCAAAACTCAATCCCACTATGCTTATTAGATACACTAGTCAGTTTTTATTAAGTTTGCAGACAGTGCCATCCCCAGGTTGTGCATCAGAAACCTGGCCATGCACGGAAGCTCGTTTTCATGTAGACACTGTGGGTCACACCAAGTTGCCTCTCACAGATACCATACATAAAGGGTGAAAAAATCTGTTGTGTAATATCCGTTCTTTGCCTAAGCATTCAACGGAAGTATGGGACCTTATTTCTACAGTCCAGCTGGAGCTGGGTATCCTTACAGAAACATGGCTCAAGCCTCACTCGGACCCGGCCATTACACTAGGTATTCCTGGGTATTCCGGAAGGATTTAAAATGCTTAGGTTGGATAGACCATCCAAAACTGGAGGCGGTATTGCCATCATTTATGAAAGCGGAATTAACATCTAGATCCTAGACCAGTGCAGTACTGCCAACATGGAAGTATTGGTCTTTAGGATAGATGCACCTACACGGGCCTGCTGGAAAGGGGCGTTGGTGTACCGTCCGCCTGGTTCAATAGCAAACTTTCCACTGCAATTAGTTGAAATGTTGGCCCCCGCATATTAAATCAGGCAACTCACAACATGCAACAATCATATTGTACACAATGTCTGGGCTATACAGGAGCGTTTCACCTGTGATGTCCAGGCACCTGACACGTGACTTCAACACGCCAAATGTGCGTTCCACAATGCTCCTGGTGCATTTGTGGGCTGCATTGTACTGCCTCTGGGCTTGTGTGTGTGGGGCTTGGAGGGGTGTCCTCATCCAAGGGCAGAGTGCATAGCCTTAATCACCTGTAACAGGCCAGTGAGACATGAGTCAATAGTTGTTTCTGCATGATGTTTTGGCAGGCTCACTGGTTCATTGGTGTGTGATATGTGTGACTGAGTAACTCCTGTTTGACATGTACTGCTTGAAGCAAAGGAGCAGCATCAATGGCTATTACGTAGCCTCACTGCTGCATCACTTGCACTACTACGGCACACCATTGTCATGCCTGTCAGCGCATGTCCACAAGCCTGACAATGACACTGTGATGTTGTGCGTTCAAGGTGGGTGGGCATGTGTGTGTATGCCTATGGTAAGGATAGGGAGGACACAAATGTAGAGTTCATGGTTGGCTGAACTTGCGATGCGGTTGAGGGCAGGCCTTTGGCTTATGCTGCGGTAATAGCGACACACATAGTTGGTGTTGGAAATGGGGGTTGCCCAAGTCTCAAAGGGGGTAGCATGGCATCAAGCGGGCAGGCCAAACTTCGAGGACATGTGAAGCATTCACGCAGTACCCACAGACGACACACCAATCACATTACAAAAGAGTCACGACACCACCTTTGGTTGGGAAAAGAATACATTTAGTGATATCTCCAACCTGCAAGGTAAAAAGGAAAAACTACACTGGTATTCACAACAAGGCGCCAACTGGCGCCAGAGCCAAGTACATCATGGGGAATTATTTACATGGAACAAAAAGGGTTGAGTCCAAAGTCCATGCTGTAATAAAGAAAATTGTGATTAAATATCAGTAGACCTGAGGCCAATCTGGCGGGGCCAACTCAGGCTCTCATCCTTAGGGGGTTGTAATTGCAAAATTCTACGTTAGCATAGAAATACATCATGCACATTAGCACCAACCCACCCCTGTTAGGGAAAAACAACAACAGAGCATTACAGCACATACTAGTCAGGAGCACCTGTAAGAAATCAGTACGGCAGGCTCATTAACCAGGGCATAAACAGGGGCCTGGAATAACTCATCAGGCCAACCCATTGACCAACATTATGCAGAACATACCTCACCCAGCATTAATATCAGATAGGGGCCCTCCTCCTAGATCAGGAACACCTGTCAGGACTCAACTGGGCTCCCTTTACCATCAACTAAGGGGTATCAACATCAGGGTGTACACAGCAGTCAACCCTCCTTACTTCTGGACTCCCTTAGACATTTCCTTCCTCAGGGTTCCTTAATAACTGGGGACCTCAGGGCAACCCGTACAGCAGGGACCTATATTTGCACTAAGGGAGAATAAAACTCTCTACCCCAGAATATGCAATAAGGACAACCGGCTTGCTCCTGAGTTGTCTAGAAGGGCAGTTAGTTGCAGGAACGTCAGGGCAGTTCAATAAATCTGGAGCCCAAGTCGCAGGTGCCCCCTGTCATTTGGGCACCTGATAAGGCAACACAGTCCCCGGGGCGGGCACCGGCAATGTACCCCGTTGCCCTCTCTGTCCCCCACACCGTTAAGCGTAGGCCCCACTCACCGGGCTCTCCTCGATGGTTCCTGCGGGGCTCAATAGATCCTGCAGGCGTCCTTTGGGGTCTCCTCTGCAGGGGGGAACCAGGCACCGACAATGCACCTCGAGTCGCGGGACTCTCCGGTGATCTGCGTGGTCACTCGGGCCCACAAGGCCTCACTCAGGCCTCCACTCCTTTCTCTGGGACCCGGGGCTCTCCCCATCCGGACACAGGGCTTCTTTCCCGGGGAGGGGGCAGGCACCGGCAATGTGCCTCGATGCCCCTCCTTCCCTGTGGCATCACTCGGGCCCACACTCTCTCCTCTCGGGGGCCTGGGGGGGGGTCACTGCACCCCTGGGCGGCCCAAGTGGGGCTCCCTTCTCTGGCCCTCTTAGGTCGGGAGGCGGGGCTGGCACCGACAGTGTGCCCCGGCCCCGCCTACCTCACCGGCCCCTCGCGTGGGACACAGACCGGCGGGGTGGCCTCCCGCTCTGGTCGATTCTCTCGGGGCTCCCTCCTTGACACGGGGGCCCAGCAACGGTGCTTCACCTGGGTTCCCCCTCCCTCACGGGGACCCAGGGCTTTGCGTCGCTCCTCGTTTCTGGCTTCTTCCTCGGCTGCCCGGCCGGCAGCCAATCCCTGCGCGGCCTTCCAGGGGCACGGCCGCGCAGGCCAATCCGTGCACGGCGTTGGCGGGGGCGGGCCGATGACGCGGCCGGGACTCCGTCACGTGATGGGGGATGTCGGCGGCCTCAGGGCCTAACGCAGCCCTTCCTTCACTTCGGCGGCCCTCTCCTGGTACCGGGGGCCGCCGCGACGATAACCATCCCAGTGGGGGGGTCCCCACAACAGCGCCGGGCCGCGACGGTGATTTCCGGCAGCAACAAGGGGTAGGCTCCCTTTTTAATTAATTATTTATATCGGCCAAAGCGCGCCTCCACAACAGCGCTATTCACAGGCTGCCAGTCTCCTCAGAAAACAGCGAAAACGGCGCTATTCACAGCGCACTGCTCCTCCCTCTGCCCACAACCTCAGCTCCTTCCTCAGACTACGCAGAGGGGGCAGGAATCTAGCACTTCCTCAGCGCTTCGCAGTTATAGCGCTTGTCAGATAGGCTTTACAGCACTAGGGGTCCACAACAGTCCCAGGGCCCAGCGCTTTCACAGGGCCTCACAGCACCTCAGCCAGCAGCATTTCTTTTGGGGGCACAATCTTCCCCATGGTGCTTCAAAGGGGCAGACAGTCCCACAGCAGTTCCTCAGGGGCACACTCCTCACCTCCTGGGCGCTTCTTCACACAGCGCTGGCGTGATACCCGGTCAAACAGCGTCAGTGACCTGGATAGGGGCCCTCCCTTGTCAGGGGCCCATGGGGACAGCAGAGGGGGGGGTTCTAGGGGTGCAGGGCCCAGCTCACAGGTCCATGTGGCGGTAGCACCTCACAGCAGGTCCCCTCTCTTCTTTGTCCCAGCGCTGACTGACTCTCTGGTGACACTTCTCCCTATTTATACCCTCCTCCCTCACAGAGCCAGCACCTTCCGGAATGTTGGGGATAACTGGTTCACACTGGCTCAGGGGGAGGGGTTGAGCACCCTGGGTGCCAGGCTTTCCCTCCAAAACTAGGGGTAGCTGGGTAATATTATCTAGTCCGCTGACCTATGTCAGTCCAGTGGCAAAACCCAGGGCCATGGCATCCATTTTAAATACAATACATTTCAATCAGGTGCAGTTTTAAAATGGGGAAATTTACAAGTGCTCACATTTTTACATGTAATTAAATTTTTCAAAAGGGGTCTCACACCACTCATGGCCTATACAGGTTTAATCCCATGGGGGAGACAATCTAGATAAGGGGGTCAAAAGCGAAAGATTTTGGGGGGAAAAGGCCAAGTCCAACACGACTCCCCCCCAGCCAAAAGCCAGGGTAGACTGATCAATGCCTTGATGGGCTTCCCTGCTTGGGGCGGAAAAAGGTGGACGCAGGCCTGCAACTACAGGAGCACCTGCAGTCTCTCCTCCACTCTGGAACCCAATGGTTCTCTTTCGCAACCCTCCCTTCACCAACAAAACCACCCCACTGGTGTTCCCTAGTGGGATGTTTCTCCTTCCTAGAGTGGGAGGCTCTAGCCTCAGGCTTGTAATTCTCTTGGACCACTCTTTTTTCTCCAAATTGCCACTGGTCCACCCATCGGGGGTCTACACCCTCAGACTGACCAGCCCTTAGGGGCGAGGCTCTCCTCCCCCTACTTCTCCTCCAAGGGTTCCTCCATCTCCTATGCCTGGGGACACCCTCACACAACTCTCTCCCCAACCTGGAGTCGAAACCCACAGGCTGAACTGGTGACAGGGGCGAGTCCTCCCTCTCCCTGCACCCCCTCCCAGAGTTCCGCACCCTCCTACCCGGAGAAGTACCCCTGGGAGTCACTTCCGGGGGGACTCTGGTTACAGAGGTCCCTCCCACCAGGGCAGGCAACCCCTGTCCCTGGCCACCCAACCCAGGATCTGCGCCCTGTGGCTGAGCTGGTGACAGAGAAGAGACCTTCCTCCCTCTGCACCCCCTCCCAGAGTTCCGCACCCTCCCACTGGGAGTAGTACCCCTGGGAGTCAAATTGGTAGGGACCTGAATTACAGGTACCCCACCCTCCAGGTCAGGCAACCCCTTAACCTGGAACCCCAGTCCAGGATCTAAACCCTGTGACTGGTCAGACCCCCGAACCACTGGAGCTCCAATTATTGATGCTCCGGGTCCTCCTGACATGAGGGGATCCCTTCCTCTGGATGACACATCGGGACAGCCTAGTCTCCCAACCTGGGGTTCTCTTAAAGAACACTCCAGGCCCGCTGACCACAGCTGGGGCACCTCGGGACACCCCCCGTCTCACTCCCTTCAGGATCACTCCCCTCAGCCTTCCCAGACGCTCTGGCACTTACCCAGAGGTCTGCCTCCCGTGCAAGTTCCCTGGGGTCTGAGAACCCGCACCGCAACAGATGGTGACGCAGTCTTGGGAAACAACTCCTCAGCATGTACTCCCGGATAACGGCATGGCACAGCCCTTCCCAATCCTCCACTGCTCTCCTCACCACCCAATCCTCCAGTACAGTCCAACACTCCTCCTCGAACTCTCCCCAGGACTGATGGAACAGCTTTCCCCTGCCCCTAAATACTAGCCCGTCCTCCTCTTCCGGGGAATCAGGCACAGTCTCTTGGGTTTCGGGAGTGGGACTCCTTGCACTGGACCTACACTCGCTGCCACCACTGGATCCCACCCTCCTCGGTGAATCCAGACTCCTAAAACCACTCTCAGGGCACAACCTACCCACCTGAGCTGATCTCTCTCTGGCGAAGGCCCTCTCCGCCTCCGCCATCCTCTCCTGGGCTAGGACTTTTTCAGTCTCTAGTCGCTGCTCTTCTACCCTCAGCTGCGCTAAGCCCTCGGCATGCCTGAGCTTTGCCAGCGCCAGCTGATGCTCCCTTACTTCTCTCCTATCTACCCATTCTTCTGGGGACAGGGAAAGGGATGGGGCAGTGCCCCCGGGACTGGACCCAGTGCGAGACTCCCTATCTTCGGTGTCCTCCACAGCTACTGGCGTCTCTGCCCTGCTAGACTCTTCCTCCTCCTCATCGGAGCAATTACCTCCCAGGGTTCTGGATGGGGAGCCCTCTCTCTGGTCTCTAACCCACTGACCCTTCAAAACTTCGGGGGGGTAGTCAGACAAGTCCCCATCAATCTCTAAGGGCTCTCCCCTCTTGAGGGCCTCATAGAGAAACAAATTCCTCCTAATGTTCCCTACTGGGGGTATCCCTCTCTCCAGGAGGAAGTCTATCACCTCCTGTTCGGTGTACTCCATCAGTTCCACTTCCTGGTAAATCAACCCCATCGTGGCGAGATACACCCGGGACACACCCACAGTGGACCAAGGGGACACAATTGTCAAACACTTTCAGGAGGAAGCAATTTAGCAAACAACAATAATCCCCACAACAAGGCTCGGATTACATCCAAAGCTCTATTTGCAGTGTAACCCGTGGCCGCTGTGGTACTGCGCAACACAAGTCCTATCCCACCGCGCTGCCACCAAATGTTGGAAATGGGGGTTGCCCAAGTCTCAAAGGGGGTAGCATGGCATCAAGCGGGCAGGCCAAACTTCGAGGACATGTGAAGCATTCACGCAGTACCCACAGACGACACACCAATCACATTACAAAAGAGTCACGACACCACCTTTGGTTGGGAAAAGAATAAATTTAGTGATATCTCCAACCTGCAAGGTAAAAAGGAAAAATACACTGGTATTCACAACAAGGCGCCAACTGGCGCCAGAGCCAAGTACATCATGGGGAATTATTTACATGGGACAAAAAGGGTTGAGTCCAAAGTCCATGCTGTAATAAAGAAAATTGTGATTAAATATCAGTAGACCTGAGGCCAATCTGGCGGGGCCAACTCAGGCTCTCATCCTTAGGGGGTTGTAATTGCAAAATTCTACGTTAGCATAGAAATACATCATGCACATTAGCACCAACCCACCCCTGTTAGGGAAAAACAACAACAGAGCATTACAGCACATACTAGTCAGGAGCACCTGTAAGAAATCAGTACGGCAGGCTCATTAACCAGGGCATAAACAGGGGCCTGGAATAACTCATCAGGCCAACCCATTGACCAACATTATGCAGAACATACCTCACCCAGCATTAATATCAGATAGGGGCCCTCCTCCTAGATCAGGAACACCTGTCAGGACTCAACTGGGCTCCCTTTACCATCAACTAAGGTGTATCAACATCAGGGTGTACACAGCAGTCAACCCTCCTTACTTCTGGACTCCCTTAGACATTTCCTTCCTCAGGGTTCCTTAATAACTGGGGACCTCAGGGCAACCCGTACAGCAGGGACCTATATTTGCACTAAGGGAGAATAAAACTCTCTACCCCAGAATATGCAATAAGGACAACCGGCTTGCTCCTGAGTTGTCTAGAAGGGAAGTTAGTTGCAGGAACGTCAGGGCAGTTCAATAAATCTGGAGCCCAAGTCGCAGGTGCCCCCTGTCATTTGGGCACCTGATAAGGCAACACAGTCCCCGGGGCGGGCACCGGCAATGTACCCCGTTGCCCTCTCTGTCCCCCACACCGTTAAGCGTAGGCCCCACTCACCGGGCTCTCCTCGATGGTTCCTGCGGGGCTCAATAGATCCTGCAGGCGTCCTTTGGGGTCTCCTCTGCAGGGGGGAACCAGGCACCGACAATGCACCTCGAGTCGCGGGACTCTCCGGTGATCTGCGTGGTCACTCGGGCCCTCAAGGCCTCACTCAGGCCTCCACTCCTTTCTCTGGGACCCGGGGCTCTCCCCATCCGGACACAGGGCTTCTTTCCCGGGGAGGGGGCAGGCACCGGCAATGTGCCTCGATGCCCCTCCTTCCCTGTGGCATCACTCGGGCCCACACTCTCTCCTCTCGGGGGCCTGGGGGGGGTCACTGCACCCCTGGGCGGCCCAAGTGGGGCTCCCTTCTCTGGCCCTCTTAGGTCGGGAGGCGGGGCTGGCACCGACAGTGTGCCCCGGCCCCGCCTACCTCACCGGCCCCTCGCGTGGGACACAGATCGGCGGGGTGGCCTCCCGCTCTGGTCGATTCTCTCGGGGCTCCCTCCTTGACACAGGGGCCCCGCAACGGTGCTTAACCTGGGTTCCCCCTCCCTCACGGGGCCCCAGGGCTTTGCGTCGCTCCTCGTTTCTGGCTTCTTCCTCGGCTGCCCGGCCGGCAGCCAATCCCTGCGCGGCCTTCCAGGGGCACGGCCGCGCAGGCCAATCCGTGCACGGCGTTGGCGGGGGCGGGCCGATGACGCGGCCGGGCCCCCATCACGTGATGGGGGATGTCGGCGGCCTCAGGGCCTAACGCAGCCCTTCCTTCACTTCGGCGGCCCTCTCCTGGTACCGGGGGCCGCCGCGACGATAACCATCCCAGTGGGGGGTCCCCACAACAGCGCCGGGCCGCGACGGTGATTTCCGGCAGCAACAAGGGGTAGGCTCCCTTTTTAATTAATTATTTATATCGGCCAAAGCGCGCCTCCACAACAGCGCTATTCACAGGCTGCCAGTCTCCTCAGAAAACAGCGAAAACGGCGCTATTCACAGCGCACTGCTCCTCCCTCTGCCCACAACCTCAGCTCCTTCCTCAGACAACGCAGAGGGGGCAGGAATCTAGCACTTCCTCAGCGCTTCGCAGTTATAGCGCTTGTCAGATAGGCTTTACAGCACTAGGGGTCCACAACAGTCCCAGGGCCCAGCGCTTTCACAGGGCCTCACAGCACCTCAGCCAGCAGCATTTCTTTTGGGGGCACGATCTTCCCCATGGTGCTTCAAAGGGGCAGACAGTCCCACAGCAGTTCCTCAGGGGCACACTCCTCACCTCCTGGGCGCTTCTTCACACAGCGCTGGCGTGATACCCGGTCAAACAGTGTCAGTGACCTGGATAGGGGCCCTCCCTTGTCAGGGGCCCATGGGGACAGCAGAGGGGGGGGGTTCTAGGGGTGCAGGGCCCAGCTCACAGGTCCATGTGGCGGTAGCACCTCACAGCAGGTCCCCTCTCTTTTTTGTCCCAGCGCTGACTGACTCTCTGGTGACACTTCTCCCTATTTATACCCTCCTCCCTCACAGAGCCAGCACCTTCCGGAATGTTGGGGATAACTGGTTCACACTGGCTCAGGGGGAGGGGTTGAGCACCCTGGGTGCCAGGCTTTCCCTCCAAAACTAGGGGTAGCTGGGTAATATTATCTAGTCCGCTGACCTATGTCAGTCCAGTGGAAAAACCCAGGGCCATGGCATCCATTTTAAATACAATACATTTCAATCAGGTGCAGTTTTAAAATGGGGAAATTTACAAGTGCTCACATTTTTACATGTAATTACATTTTTCAAAAGGGGTCTCACACCACTCATGGCCTATACAGGTTTAATCCCATGGGGGAGACAATCTAGATAAGGGGGTCAAAAGTGAAAAATTTTGGGGGAAAAGGCCAAGTCCAACAGTTGGCATGTATGATCCAGGACCCCGAGTGGACTTGCACTGCACACAGCTACATTTCCATGATCTTCCCCACTGGCTGATGTAACATGGTTGCATCCACTGCCCACTACACTCCAAACGCCGGCAGTGTATGTCAACATGGATATGTCTGTGTTCTGCATACTGTATTATGACCTGCACATCCACGCCACACTTGGCGTTGTGTACATACTCATTCATGGGTCACTTGCCTCCTTCGCCAATGCATGGTTTCCACTTCTGCCCACAATCTTATATTGAGTGGCTGAGGTACCATAAAGTTTATGGCTTATGTACATGACTAGCCCACATTATCACAGTAAGTTGTGTTGTTGTGTCTGGTAGGTGGGCAGTTGTTTGGCATGTTGTATGTGAATTTGTAACATGTGCGTTCCCAGAGTTGTGAGTTGCATGATTGTTGATTTGAGGTGTGTGGTGTGTTCATTTGGTACTCACCAACGAGCAGTGCATTTCCGTAGGTGCAACCCTGAAAACGCTGGTTGATGATGGACTGTCGGAAGATGTAGGAATCATGCACACTGCCTGGGTAGTTGGGGACAACATTGGTGAAGAGTCCCCGGTGGTCCACTATTGCCTGCACATTGATGGAATCCATGTCCTATCTGTTGCGGTATTTGTGTGCATTGTTGGCAGGGGGCACAAGTAGGACATGTGTGCAGTCAATTGCCCCCAACACGTGCGGGAAGCCAGCTATGGCGTAGAAGCCTTGCTTGGTCTCCAGCTGTTCCTGCGCATTGTGGGCGAAGTGAAGGTACTGGTGTACCAAGCTGATGATGGCATCCAAGACAGTTGTGATGAACTTTGACAGGGCTGGCTGTGAGACTCCTCCGACTCTGGCAGTTGTTGGCTGGAAGATACGAGAGGCCAACAGATGCAACACAGCCAGAAACTGTGGGCAATGATGTTCAGGATGCGGAGGATGGTTGTACTTTTGAGCCTCTAGTGGGCAATGACATCCTCTGATGTTAATTCTCTGAGGCTGGTGCGTTTTCTGAAGGTCCACTATCTTTGTCTGCGTTGCCTCTGTGGTAGTCCGGGGGGAGGGCAGGGGGATCCGAAGGATTGGGCCTGGGGTTGGTGGCGGTGGGTGTTGTGGCCCTCTTGGGGCTCCGAGCTGCATGATCAGTAGCTCCATGGCATCTGTTGTACAGGTGGGTTGTGCACCCTTTTATGGTTCAGGTTATTGTCCGACTTTACAACAGGTAGGAGCAGGTGTAAAATCCCTGCTGCTAACACACCTTATCACATGTTTTGTGATCTTACCGCCGATCTGGCTGGTCGTTCAGAATGTTGTAAAGTGGTATTTTTGCTACTTTTTGAACGGGAATGCCTACTCTGCATTTCATTAGTGTTAGTTGCTGGTGTCATCTGTGTGATGTTTTTTGCCGCTGCTATCGCAGGAAAACTGGTGATATTGGCTGTAAGCACCAGCTTGTGAATAGGGCGATAACTTTATCACCACTTTGGCTGGGATAAAGGGATCCATGTTAAAATATCGATGAAAAAAATATAGATGTAAAAATATCGATAACAAAAATATCGCCTCCCTATACTTAAAAAGGTAAGTACAGTAATATCGACTCAAAAATATCGATGTAAAAAATATAGATGTAAAAAATATCGACTTTAAAAAATAACATAACTTAAATTAATAAAATATTTTTATTATTAACAAATTAAATTAATTTTAAATATATATTTTGACTAATTATAACAAATAACTAAATTTAATTAATATAAACACAAAAAAGTGTACATATACATATATTTACTTAAGTATATTTTATTTAGTATTATCTTTATTTAATTTATAAACTTTATATAAAAATAAAATGAAAAACATATATAAATAATTAAAAATGAATAACAATATTTAGTATATTCTATATTTAATTAACACATTAAACTATTAAAACAAAAATACATACATTTAATAACAAAATAAAAACATTAATAGTTAAAACATTAGATAGCGGGAGGGTAAAAATGACTATTCCACTCCTGTGAGTGCAACAGCAGGTAAAACGCTGGATAGAGTAGGGGTAAAAATTACTATTCCCACTCCAGTGAGTGCAACAGTAAGGAAAGCGCTGGATAGCGTACGGGTAAAAATTACTATTCCCACTCCAATGAGCGCAACAGTAGGGAAAGCGCTGGATAGCGTAGGGGAAAAAATTACTATTCCCACTCCAGTGAGTGCAACAGTAAGGAAAGCGCTGGATAGCGGAGGGGTAAAAATTTCTATTTCCTCTCCAGTGAGTGCAACAGTAGGGAAAGCACAAGATCCCAAAACAATAACAAATAAAAATATCAACATTTTCAATAAATTTAATTTCTAATTTTAACATAATTAATATATAAATATAAATATATTATTATTAACAAAAATAAAACAAATAATTATTTAGCACTATAAAATCCACAACACATACCTAAAATTAAATACACAATTACATTTAATATTTACAAATTAATTATTTAAAATTAGTTTGTTATTATTTATTAATTATTAAACAATGAATTACTTACCAGCTTTCACACCATTACACATATATAAACCACAACACACACCTATATTAATTACACAATTACAATTATTAATTACTAATTTATTTTTTTAATTAATTTTGTATTATTTATTAATTAACCAATTAATTACTTACCAGCTTTCACACCATTTACACAAATATACACCACAACACACACCTAAAATTAATTGCACTTTTATAATTAATAATGACTAAATAATTAATAAAAATTAATTTTAAACTATTTAATAATTAATCAATAGAAAATGTATTACTTACCACCCTTCACAACATTTACATATATTAAACACCACAACACACACCTAAAATAAATTAAACAATTAACATACTTAATTATTCATTATCTAATTGAAATTAATTAACAACTAATCATTAAACTATAGTTAATTAATATATTAACAAACTAATTAATGAATTAATTTTACATAATTAAATTACTTCCCACCCCATTCCCCTATAAATCCACAACCCTCTACGGAACTAATAAGGCAAAATTAAACTTAAAATAAATTAATGAGTGGAAAAATTCTAAAACATATAATAAAATGACAAACAATTCTTATTAAAAACACTAAAATACATAACATTATTAAAAAATCGATATTTTATATTTTTGTAAGCGATATTTATTACAACAATATTTTTGGAATCGATATTACTTACCTGTCAGGCAATATTCTTGTCATCTATATTTTTGTGGGCGATATTTTTGTTCCACAATATTTCCCCGTCGATATTCCTGCTTTGCGCCGGGAAAAAGTGCCGATAACTCAGTGATAAGTCCTTGAGAATATGCCCCTAAACGTGTCTCTCTGTAATGTAACTAGTGCACATGTAAAGCACTCTGATACTTTGGGGTCGAGTTTTGCACTATATAAACCCCCCAAAAATGGTGTGCGCCACCTCTCCTCCTTCCTGGCCAGGAAGGCTATCAGTATTCAAATGAATGCAGACAAATCCCCTGTCACACCCATCCCTTCCTCTGTTGTGGCTGTCTAGAGAGAATGCACAAAGTTTAGTTGTCACCCAACCTAGACATGTATTGGAGCAACAAAGTCTCCACTTTCTAAAAATGGCATTTCTAAAACTGTAACGTCAAACCTAACTTTGTCATTAAAGAAGATATAACACTATGATGTCAAAGTTATTAAGCCTGAAGTAGCTGCTCCTTTCCAATCAGGAATTACATCTTAAAATGTGTTTTAATGAATCCCCTAATACCACCATAAGGATTATAGGTTTAACTTTGCTGTTGACTGAAAGCTCAGCGCTGTGACACTCCATGGAGTAGCCATGCACTTTACACATCCCATTTCATTCTTTCATTCATATCTACCACTTCAAACCACATCTACGAGCATCCTAAAGCCAGAGACATGACTGACCAGTTACAAGTTACAAGTCTAAACCGATAGCATGTTTTGGCGTGGACATGGTGCCATTCCCATTTCTGCCTGATATACTTACATCAGAGTTATCTAGGGTAAGCAAAAACACCCCTGAAGGGCCAGCAAACCTCTGCAGCCTATTGAATTGCCATATCATCCCACCAATGCTTTTATATGATGTCTTCTCTACCACTTACCATCTACCACTGATCTTTTAGGTTTTCCGGTGGTGTTAACAATCCCTATCTTTGTACACTGGCATCACTTATCTTCTTCATTTAGTTCCTAGTTTTGATCCCCTTTATTCCTTATCAGGTCCATTCAAGTCTGACCACCTAGCTGAAAACAACAACAGGCCTTATTCATTTTATTTACAGAGATAATTTTCCATCTAACTATGACTGCTGCCCTATTCATATTGTCTACTTGTCCGGAGCTCTCAATCTGCCCCTCTTTTTTAGAAGCTTACAAAGATTACTATTACAGTGGGTTATTGTCACACCTTTGTGTTAATCACCTTCATAGAGTTTTTTATGAATTCTCAAATGGGAATACATATATTTAATAGTTGTTATAAATTGCCACAGATCTGCTCACCTTAGAGAGGAAAAAGATGTCTTGACTGTCCACTCCTCAGTGTGGTTGTGAAATTGATAATGTTGACAAGATACCAAAGAACAAGGAAAACTGAAGAGAATATAGAAAATAATAAATGTATCATATAAGAGTGAATCATGTCTGTTTTATGCATGGTGTCTGCATCTCCATTATACCTGTTGGATTAATTATCAAGCTTTTGCATCAGTATTCAACTGGTTGTATTCCAGTTTCCATATTTACTTAACAGTTAATAATGTATGAATAAGATAATGCACAAAAATCAATTGATATCTGTAACATATCTGGCAGAAATTAAAACACAAAGTAGGACATAGTGGGATGAGGTATTTAGAGCACCCAGCAAACTTCTCCTGGTGTGGTAATTTCTATGTTGTGTAAATAGCTCTCACTCTAGGGTTCGCCCTGGTAATGTGGAAAAACATGTGGATGCAGTATTTGCCACAAAAGATTCTTCATGTTTTGCTTTTTCTTTGGGACTTTTCCCTGATAAATTTCTTGGAAAACCAAAATGTGTCACAGGAAAACTGTTGATGATGCAGCAATTTCCCTATGTATTCAATACCCGCCCCTGGAAGAAAACACATTGTATTCATAGGTATGATTCCTGCAAACATTTCTGTTTGTGAAGGAACTAGAATTCAGCCTTGTAATTATAATTGTGGCACCAGTACAAGTTGGTAAGCAATAAATCCACATTATCCATTAACATAAGATTTATTTTAGTACATCTCAAAGTGCACCCAATCACAAGGCAGTCACAAATGAAACGTTCAGACACATCACGTTTTTTCCAGTGTGCAGACCTCGGGTATCATGTGCCCTACCCCTTCTGTGACAGTATAAAAGACATGCTCTGAGCATGAGACGTACAAAGAACACAGGCAGGTGGTCAGGTGCATCAAAAATTATTTAGTGCTAAAAATACATAAAATCTCACTGCCGTGCTGTCCTGCTACCCTGCTGCTGATAGGAATGCCCTGCTGCCTGAGGAAGACAGACTTGACATGCTTCATGAACCCAGGACCACCAGAGAGACTCCAAGGGATAGCTGGCCTTCTGTGAACCAATTTGAAGCTCCAAAGGTGTACTCTTTCTATCTTGATCTATTGCTCTGCATCTTAGTATTAACTCATTTGTTCTAGGATGTTTATGAGATTTTATGTATTTTTAGCACTAAATAATTTTTTATAATGTAAATTTCCTACATAGTAATTGATGGAGTGAATAATGTATAGTTTGCTCTCTGAGTATAATAGTAATATGAGTATATGTGTGACATTATAATGTACACATCTCGCCATGAGCAATTTCCTTGATGACAGATGTGGTCTCTACACCCCCAATTGATCACAAGCCGGTCGCTGTGGGTCTTACATTCTTCGCTTGTTCCAGTCTTCAATGAACTTGTAATTATTTATGCGATGAAGATACCCAAACATAAGAATTCCGCACTTAGTACCTACTTTTACAGCGCATAGTAAATATCTTCACTACAATACAGCCACAATGTGAACTAAGGTCAACGCCAATACCTAGTAAAATTGAAATAGACTATTGATTACTTTAGCTCAATTGCATAAAGTTAAGAGCTGGGATTTTTTCAGCTATTTTCTTGAAAGGTAATTGGAGTTTTTTCAGATAGTTTTTATGTTGATGTGCTTATATAATTTGTACAAAATCGAATAAAGAGATTACTACTACAAGTTCTTTTCCTTCTTCTTCCCCCTGTTTTTTTCTCCCACCCATCCCCTGTTCTGAACCCTTCCTACCCTCTGTCCATCTCCCTCTCCTTCCCTTAGACCCTGCTTTATAGCTTTATAGCAGCTTTAGTGGGAGCCTACACACCATAGTTGTGTTGCCCTCCTCCATCCTCCATCCTCCTTCCTCCTATGCATAACCTTATGTGCATACACACAATATCAAACAAAAGAAGGTGCTTACATACGTTGCTCAATTCTTTGCTAGACCCGGAAGGTCGCTTCATGTTTGCCAAGCTGCAGATCTGTGACAGGGTGCTCTGCATGGGCCTAATGTATGCACCAACAGGCCCAAAATGCATTTTTCTCCTCAGTTTTAACATGGTGTTGTCTGAGATTGATGTTGCACATTTGCTAATAGGGGGGAAACTGGAACCTGTCTTGGGATGCAATCATGGACACTACTGGATCGATTATTGCGGGCTATAATGCAGACTGTCAGTCTGTCAGTAAAACTTTATTTGTTTTTCTAACATAACATAACAGGTGTATTTGTAAAGCGAACGTTCGCCCCAGCAACGGGGCATCTTGGCGCTGAAATAACAGATGTATATTGTTAGCCAACTCAATGGTACTCATTTTATTGACCTCAAATGGATGAAAGGCTGAGTGGACCCCCCAGGATTTGAACCTGTGATCATGAGGTCGAACACAGGCCCCTGCAGTGGATGCATTAGTCCTCTGAGCCACCAGACCCGGATTTACAACCATAAAAGAATACACTAAGCTGCATATTATTCAATAAAATAAGCAAGTCAGATTTATAGAATATATAGTACATTTCTTAAGCCTATAATACGTATCCTTAAAATAAGAGATAAATATAATCGTAAAATTTATTAAAACCAGCTATTCCATTTCTGAGGCACATACAGCCTGATTCATCAAGCCGAATTGCGCTCGCAAAGGGCCAGATTCTGAGAATCTGGCCCATTGCGAGCGCAATTTTTGCATTTGGGATTCATCATCCCAAATGCAAAATTCGGTAATTGCTAATTCGCTAAATTGCGAGGAATTACATTTAAGGAATCTCTATTTGAGATTCCTTAAATGCAATTCATCAACCATTTTTAAATTGCTAATTCGCAATTTCGGGCCGCTATTTACCGAGAGGTCAGACCTCTCGGTAAATAGCAAAAACTTAGAAAAATGCTTTTAAAAGCATTTTTCTAAGTTGCATGTTGCGCACACACATGTCCTTTGGACATGTGTGTGCGCAACACCAGTTTCAATTTGCATTTAAGGGGTGCTACAGGGTGTCCTTTGGACACCCCTGGCACCCTTTAAATCGCTATCTTATTTGCGAGTAGCAAATTGCTAATCGCAAATAAGGAATACTCCCCATTCATTCCTATGGGCCTTTTGGCCCATAGGAATGAATGGGGAGTTATTCCTTATTTGCGATTAGCAATTTGCTACTCGCAAATAAGGAATGTGTAGGAATCGCTATTTATTTAGCAATTCCTACATGAATACCGTTTTGCGAGTCCTTAATATCGATTCGCTATGAATCGCTATTAGGGGCTCGCAAAACGGCCCGTTGATGAATAAGGCTGCTAGTCCTTCAAGTATGTCTTACACCATACTTCTATCCACAGATACTTCATGCTTCCTATCGCCTAAAAGATCTATATTTCATCAATACTCTTTACATTTAGGGAACTCTTTAACTCTATTTATATATTTCCCAATGACACAGGTTATATCTAAATTCATCATTTCCACTAAGAGGTTTACAACTTGCATCCTATTTTTAATATCATATTTTTTTTAATCGGGCCTAAAATCTCTCTTCGTATATCTAATATCCTCCAGCAGTCTAATAATATATGTAGAATATCACAAGTAGCCCCTAAAGTGCAGGTGCATTTTCCATTGCTGTTCATCATAATTGTTTTTACCCCTTTATTCACTTAACAAGGGTTTATCCAAATTTTTAATCTTAAACTTCACTCCTTAGCTGAAAGCTAGGTAACCTGTTGATATAGGGGTAATGTAAAACATTTATCCATGCTGAGGCCACATGGGAAACTGAGCTTTTTCGTGATAGGTACTCTTGATCATGGGTTCGAGACACTTCTATTCCCAGAGTCCTAAGTTCTTTCTTATCTATCATTAGTTCTAGGGTCTGAGGGCACAACTTTAACTTTAACACACCATACGCTTAATTAATTGAGGCTTCAGTCTCTTTTTCCCAGGTCAGCTCACTGTTGGAAATTTCATTTTTACACCACTGTGAGATTTTTTGGTCCTCACCTAAACCTAGCCGCTGCCAGAAACGTAATAAAGCCATGTGGGCTGTTATACTCCATGAGGTGATTCCCAATTCTAATCTTGCTTCCTGTACCATCGATGATCTAGGCAGCGAGAACAAGCATTTAAGGATATTTCCCTACTCTTTGTCCCATCCATTTTTGCCACTTAAATAGAGTACCTCTGCACCATACAGGAATTGTGGCGGGACCATTGCTTGATAGGCCTTTAAAACCGGTCATTTCTCCATATGCACTATTTAATCTTTTTATTCCCTTCACAGAAGCCAATGCCCTCATTTTTAATGCATCAAGATGGGTATACCATTGCAGGCTACTCGCAAACCACATCCCCAGATATCTGTATTCTGTTATATTTCCAGCATCTCTATGCCCAGATACCAGGAGAACTTTGTTTTTCTTCTTCCAAAACATTGGATTTTGGTCTTCTCCATATTCACAACTAGTTTTTTTATTTGTCAGTATTCTTTAAACATGATTGGTTTTCTTTGCAGACCAATCCCCGTCTGATCCATAATTACCAGATCATCTGCGTATAATAAACAGGAGATATGGTTTCCTCCTAGTTTCGGGCTAGCCCCTCTAACCTTTCTTAATTTTAGGAGCAGGTCAGCTATAAACAGGGAGAAAAGCAAGGGGACCAGTACGCACCCTTGTCTTAGCCCATTACCAATCTGGATCCTCCTGGACAATCCTCCATTCTCCTCCAAGATTATCTGGGCCCAATTTTTAGTATGCAGGGCTTGGATGAAGGCCAATAGATCGCCTTGAATATTATACCCTAACAAGGTTGACCACAGCTACTCCCTGTTCACCAGATTGAAATCTGCGCGGGAGTCCACAAAGAAGGAGAACCAATTGCCCCTCTGTTCGATCGACTTCTGTGCGATGGACCAGGGAGCAAAACACTGATCAACTGTAGAATGAACCTCTTTAAACCCTCCCTGTTCTGGGGGCACTATCTGTTTTTCCAGTCCTTGAGTAGTCCCAGAATTACTTTAGCAAATACTTTTTCACCTATGTCCAGGAGAATTATTAAACGATAGTTTTCAGGGGAATGTACATCGCCTTTTTTATGTATAGGTCTTACAATTGCCCCTTTCCAACTATCTGGCATGGCCCCTGTATTAAGGATCCCCTGGAACATATTCAAAAAGAACTCTGACCACCACTCTGGGTTCGTTTTTATAATGACAGCCGGCAGGGTATCTGGACCGGCGGCGCAAGTTAAGTTTAACCTGGATATTATACTTCTAATGTGGCTGGGGGAGAAGTGCTCTTTTACTTCTTCCTTTACCCCTGGCCATGCGATGGTGTTTGTTTTCTCCATCCTTGGACACTTCCCGTACATTTCCTCCAGATAATCTATCCACTTATCCCCTGGCACCGAGCACTGCAAAGACCTCAATACTTTACCAGCACTCTCTTGTACTAGTTTCCAAAAGCCTTTCACATTTTTTACTTCGATTACCTCAAGTAACTTCACCAAGCATCTGTCTTTATAAGTTCTTTTTTATCTCTAATAATTGTTTTATATTTTGTCCTTAATTTCTGAAGGCTAAGTAACAGTTTGTCATTGTGTCTACCTCTTAGGCTTCTTTCCTTTTGCCTAATGCTGGCTTTTACTTTGCTACAATCTTCGTCAAACCAGGGCTTGTTATTAGGGTGTAGTTTTTCCTTACTTGCTAACCGAGGGTTACCACATTTAATTTTTATCCTGAAACATTCTACCAATTGTATTATTATATCTTCATACCAGGTAATATCCTCCTTAGGTGGCAATTTTTCTAATGTGAATGTCAACTGGACTGCACTTAGTTTTTTAATACGTTCTTCTGTGATACAAGTTGTAAGTCGCTTTGGGTATTCTACCTGTACTTGAATGGCTCTTTGTCTCCGAGGCGCCCCTTTTGAATATCATTTTATCAGTAGTGGATAATGATCACTACCTTCAACCCTTGCTACTTCAAAGTGTTTGACTAGTTCAAAACTCCAAGTCTGTATAAACACATAGTCTATCGGACACATTTACTGCCCTATCGTGTAGGTGCGCTTAGCAGATCTAGCCGCATCATTTCTTCCATTTGCACACACCAGGCCTATAGAGCCCAATAATTTTCCAAGTGCCACTGGACAATTGCAGCCTGGACTCTTATAGCTGACCTTTAAGTGGTCCACAGCCTCCTGGATGTGTGGTGCCGCTTGCACCCCACGGACAAGGGATATACATATATTTCCCGGTGCATAGCACACAATCAAGGCTGGACTTCTTCCTCATGACCCAATCCATGCTTCTTCTTGTTAAAAACACTTACATTCTGGTAGGCGTGCTCTCAGACCACACCCTGATTTGCTTTTTGGCTTACCTGGGCATTGTGAGGCCAGTTTGCAAGCCCTGGTGCCTCAAACTATCCCACTTCAATAAGCCCATGGGTAAGGAATAACTAAAATCACATGTCCGCACCTCGCTAGAGCACAAAAAAGAGCTGGTGGACTCAGCTCAGACCTGTGGGTGACAGTGAAAGCGACTGTCATGAACGAGCTGATGAGAAATGAAACTATATTCAACAAGTACAGGGAAGCACAGCATCAAACGGAGGGGGACATATCTAGCCTCATTCGCATCTACATGGCCCAACACTCCAATGCCACTAGGTGCAGCCTCGAGAAAGTGCATCTGGAGCCTCCAAGAGCTGCATAGATGCTCCAGAGCTGAATACACGCTCCAGAAATTAAGGTACCGGCTTTATGAGCATTGAGAAAAGGCATGCAGGCTTTTGGTGGTACACATGTGGTAAAGGGACATGGGGATAAGTCATCACCACTGACTCTGGGGGCCTAGTCAGTCACCCATAAAAGATTGCAAATGCATTTGCTTCCTATTACCAAGTTCTCTACTCCCCCCTCTACTCGCTTCCATCCTTGTGACGGTCTATTTACCCAGCCTAACTGAGAGGGGGAGGAATTTACTCCAGGAAGAGATCACTAAGGAGGAGATAGCACAAGACATCTCTAACCTTGCATACCATAATGTCCCCGGGGAGGATGGCTTCCCGGCCAAGTTTCACAAGTGAGCTAAAAACATGTTAATGGATTCCCTCCACGATGCTTTCAAGGAGGCTGATCAGACGGGCTACTTTGGCCTCTTCTCCAACAAGGTCTTCTTCATCGCGGTCCTCCCCAGGCCTTTGAAAGATTCCCTACCCTGTAGCAGTTACTGTCCCATCTCCCTTCTCAATGGTGACATCAAGAGCTTGGCCATTAGACTAGCAGCCCATCTTAAACGGGTTATTCTCTCCTTAGTTCTTCATTCACAGGTGGGGTTTGTACCGGGTCGATCATTGAGTAACCATATGCGTAAGTTGGCTCACGCAGTCATGCTGGCTACAGATCTGCAGGTTCAGGGTCTCGCCCTTTCAGGGATGCCAAGAAGGCATTTGACAACATAGAGTGGATTACCTATTTCCCGCACCCCACATATTCGGACTCTCCTACGGCGCAGGTCAATTGCAGTAGCCTTTTCCAGTCCACTGGGGGACACAGCAGGGGTTCCCACTGTCCCCTTCGCTGTTCCTCCTGGTCATGGAGCCCCTTCTAGCAGTGCTATGCCAGTCGAAGCAGATAGTGGGTATCCCTAACCCGGGGGGGCCCTCAACACTACTTATCTGCGGATATCTTTCTCACACTTGCTGTGCTCTTCTCCTCCATCCCAGCACTTCTGGAGACTATCAACGATTTCTTGGTCATCTCTATGTACAAGATTAATTGGGGGAAGAGCGAAGCTCTACCCTTCTCAAGGGTACCCACCAGTGCCACCAGTAGACGGCCTCACGTCTTAAGTACTTGGGTATCTATGTCAATAGTGGTCTGGAGCGCATGGTGGCTGACAACCTAGATTCTCTCCTGGAGCGGATACCGCTTGACTTCGAGAAATGAACACTCTTGAACCTGTCATAGTGGGGTACTTGCAAGAGGTGATGATGGTGACTCTCGGGAGGTTTACCTATGTGCTGGGCAGGCTCCCTCTGTCGATGCCCCTTAAGATTCTGCAACAGTTTGATAAGGGCATTTGGTCCTTCATCTGAGGGGCAATAAGGCCTCACCTGGACATTGGGAAACTTATTGCCCATACATCTTCCAGAAGCCTTAGTCTCTCATTTGTTGAGCATTATTGTATGCTCTTGCACCTGGCAGAACCAGTATATATGCAAACTCAGGCTTGAGATCTCCCACTGTGGACCCAATAGAAAATTGTATCATGGACAGCACAGTGGGGCTGTGATCCCCATATATGCCAAACCACAGCATGGCCAGTGAACCCCATGATCCAGGTGACAGGCACTGGTTCACAGACTCCTCTCGGTGGATGTTCACCTCCATGATAGGGTGCCCATCTGGTACAACACTGGCATTCACATGGGGGGCTATGCCAAATTGGGGCCTCTGGTGGAAGGCAGGATTTCAGACTCTGAGCACCTGGCCCTCCAGGGCGAACGCAAATCCTTTGTGCTGCTCCAAGACTAATTTAGCCTCCCAATCAGCAGTGGCTATGTACGCAATTGCGTCACTACCTCACACCTGGACTGGGCCCCTCCACCTTGGATCATCCCCACCTCTCTGGAGCTCACTGTTCTGAAATCTTGGGGCAGTTTAAATGTGTAATGTCCTCTCTGTGTAATCTTCTGATTCACTGTCTGTACTTCTAGCAGCAGCGGCAAGCCTGATGGCGACTTGGCAGGATCGGCTGCAGTTGGAGTAAAAAGAGGAGGACTGGGTGGAGCTCCTAAAGATCCGTGGCCGGTGTGCGTGGGGTGCCCGGATGAAATCCTGCATCTTTAACATCCTGCAGGAGTTGCACTGGACGCCAGCCAAACTCAAGCCCGAAGGGCACCGCCCCATTCCTGTTCCTGGAAGGCGGCCACGTTCACTGTGACATTGTTCATGTACCCTAAGATTGCCCAGATATCTGCACCTTCTGGGCCTCGGTGGGGTCCATGAAGTGCCCGTTCTGTGGCTGAACCCTCTGGCTCTGCTCTAGGACCTGGTGGATTCTCCCCAGCTGACCCATCATGCCTGCAATGTGCTCCCTTCGACCCTGACAGCAGTGAGGTCTGCCTCCCGTGAGCAGTTAATGCACTATATTACTAATAAAAAATGCAATAAAAAAATTGAGGTAAAGAAAATACAGAGTGCTGGAATCTCTCATTTATAGTGCAGAAATGTGTTATAAAATTGTAATAGATCTGACTTCAGTTGGCTGTCCGAATAATAATATCAATTAATATTCTCAGATATAAATGTAGTGGCCTAAATATCTTTTTGAAAAATGATGCTCTATTGATTGTAAATGTTCTATTATTAGGTCTGAAGATGCCAAAAACGTTTTAAATGTGTTATATCGTGTAGGTATTACACTTATAGGTATTTCTAGTAAGCCCTCTTCATCCATTGGTCTGCTGATGTGTCATTCACAGGTCTCTTCCACCCACAACAGCATACAGTGTGGGTCAAGGAGACAGCCCAGGTCCGCCATTGGCTGGCTTCACTGTGAGTGACAGAATTATGGTCTTCACAAGGAGCGCACATGCACACAAAGTAGTATTTTTCACCGCAAGTCAAGAATATTCAATTAAATCTATTTAGAGCAAGTTATTTTCAGTGCATGGTATTCTGGTATCAAACCCTCACTACATTGTGCCCTTCCCTTTATGTCACAGCTGTGAGCCATTCCCTAAAGACACATTTTCCTTGTTAAGGGTCTGGATAAGTTCATATTAACTGCATCCCACAGAAGAAGCCCACCACCATGAGTAAAAGAATCAGAGAAAACCTCCTCTGCATCACACGTCTGCTCATTTACAGAATGGTCACCACAACCTGGGTCCATCCGTTCTACCCCCGCTTCAACCTCTCCGTGAGCTCCACATCCTTGAAAATGACCGAAGAGGCCTTTCCAAAAACCTCAGCCCAGATTTAAAAACACTTCGCATCAGGCGAGCGACACTTTCTGAACACATCTCAGATGTGGGGCATTCTGGTGGGATTTACAGTCCAATGTACGTCATGGTTTGAGATGGATTGTGACACATAGGGGCTTGGATACAAGGGCATTGACCCACTTTGTACGACGCTCTGGTGGCGCAGCGCCCTTCTCCATATTTACAAAACAGCACTCAGGCACTTTGTGTGGCTTAACACCACCTTGTAAATATCGTACCCTTTGGTGCAGTTTTCTGTGTCAAAAGAGACTGCAGCGGGTGTTGCTGTGGGTGGACCCGGGCGACACCCATTGCTTTTTGACGCGGCCCCAGATTTACATGGAATAGTCAGTTTGAGGCGGAGCCAACAGCGAGCGCCATTGAAAGGGTGGAGTTACAATAGCGCAATGAGGGAAAATACTTTTATCTCTCCTCGTTTTTTGCTCTTTCTAGTGTGCTACATTCTGCAGCACACACAGAGGGAGCAGACGGACATGAAAGATCGTTTATGCGCAGGAAGGTGCCCCTTCCTGCACATAAACAAACATCCCTGTAACCGAGGCACCCGTGCCCCATGGTGCAAGGGTGCCTGTGCTGGCAGCTCTTTCAGCGCAAGTGAAACAACAGGGGTGCTCCCTATTTTTGTAAATACGGTGCATCACGGCATTCTTTTAAATGACGCAGTGCAGTGCAGTGCAGCAGAATTGCTTGTGTCTCTGTCCCGTTTCTTTGTGTATATTCCCCTTAGTAACTCACAGCTGCACATTGCTCTACCTTGCGTTAACTTTGTCGAGGAGGCATCCCATGGGTGGTGCATGGGTGTTCTCAGCTAAACTCACATGAGTTTTGATGCAAATCTACAACGAGACGCTGACGGATTTGCACCAAAATCCTTCTATACCTATGATTCGCCCTCTCAGCATCTGTGCTGTAGTCTACAGAAAAAGTGTGAATCACCCTCACTCATAGTCTTTGGACTGGAAGGAAGTCCATTCAGTAGAAAACGCTACACGGAACGCAAAGCAGACACTGTGACGCGCGGGTGCCTGTGTTGGTGCACGGCTGCCAGAAGGGTGCCTGCGAAGGGAGAGAGAACAGCGCCACATGTTAGTAGATCTGGTGCTGTACTGATCTCTCTTCCATTCATGCAAACGCAGCGCAGTGCAACGCAGCACAGTGCAACACAGGGCAGTGCAATGCAGCGCAGTGCAGTGCAGCGCAGTACAACGCAGCGCAGTGCAACGCAATGCAGCGCAGTGCAATGCAGCGCAGTGCAGCGCAGCGCAACGCAGCGCAGTGCAGCGCAGCGCTGCAACTTCACTTGCTTTGCTGAGTTGTGTGAATTTTATGTAAACCTGGGCATGGATGTTTTCTTTGGAAATTCCCACTTTAGATAAACATAACAGATTGAAAGATGGATGTTAAATGTATAGTTTAATACCAACATTTCTGCTTCCACCTGAAGCCACTCTTAGGTAAAATAATTAATTATAGAGCTAATGACAGTTACGGGCATTGGAGCTCAGATAATAAGTAGCAGCAAGCAAAACTGGTGTAAATCTCTCTAGTTTAATTCCTCACAAATACAGCAAAATGACATGTCATTATGGGCAATTACATGAGAAGAATATTCATGCAATTAGCATCACTTTCTTGGTACAAAAGTGCGGCAGAGGATGCATTTTGCCGTAAGAAAATAGCAGTACATGCTACAGGACATGAACAGCTGTCCCCAGCTGCTGCTTAGAATATTGTTCCTGTGCTTCTGCAGTAGGATTTTTGCCCCAAATATCTATTGAATACTCTTGCTTGTTTCATTACATAATTTCACAATGTTTGCAATCACAAGAGTAATGCGCAATTCCTTAAATTACTCTGATTATTGCCAAGTGTAATAATACCATGCTCCAATGCTTTATTCAAGTCTAAAAAATCAACTGCGTCAATACAGGTGGTTTGTGTGCGCAGAGCCAATCCAAGCGATACCAAAGGGGATGATGGACGGAGCGCTTGAGCAAATCACTCACTCACCCCCAGTCAACTGATCTGGGTTTAATCCATCATCATTCTTTAGATCACTCCTAGGCACAGGGTCAAGACTGATTTGCATATGGCTGGGCTCAAACTAGAATGGCTTCTAAGCATGGTCGTAAAATCTGTTCCGCTCGTGGATTTTGCAGATTTTCGGCAAATTCGCAATCCCCAAACTCTCGCGAACTTGTCGATAATTCGTAAAATCCGTGCGAAGCGGATTTTTTACTTGGTCGCACTTGCCAACTAGAATACTATACAATTTCGCGGGAGTAAACACTTGTGAACACGTAGATACGGCGGGCAGCGACAATCTCGCAATTGCGAGATTGCAAAATTTGCAATTTCGCACAAGAAATCCACCAGCAGGCAGCATAAACCTTGAAAATTAGGATTTTTATCAGAATAACTCCTCAGGTTGACATTTGCCTGCACTTTTTCTTTGCAAGGAGTCCATTTTGGGGGGGGGGGGGGTGGGAGGAAGGAAGTGCCCCACAGTCTCCAACTTCCTGTTCCTGTCCAGCAGGCTCCTCCCAGTGTTTTCTTCATGTGCTGGTCACTTTGATTTGGATCTTGACCTGGAAGGATTACTTTTTGTGGATGCTGCTGGATATTTGGATTTTTGCAAAACTGAAAGCACTCAGCAGGTGCAAAAGTTCAATCTTATCATTAGTAACCATTCCCTGTAGTGCTTCCTGAGGGGCCCCTTCAGAGTTCAGTTGCCTACTTGCAACAATTCTATGACCCTGCTCTGACCCTCACAGCAGGCTCAGAGAATAGCTACAAGTATACAACAAAGGTCCTGTTAAAAAAGTTACACTGCAACAGAAAGCAATTACAGATAAGGAAGCAGGTGCCAGCCTGGAAGTTCAAATTCAGTGACACTTTAATCAGCCCCTAATTCATTCATGTCAGTTGAGGCAGGGCAGGTGTGCTTTTCCCCCCATAATCTACAGTGATGAACTAGAGGGTGGCATGGGTGAGCCAGAGGGTGGCATGGGTGAGCCAGAGGGTGGCAGTGGTGAAACAGAGGGTGGCAGTGGTGAAACAGAGGGTGCTGTGATGAACCAGACGTAGAAACAACATGGTCGCGACCGTTGCTACCCGACAAATAAGTTCGCGTTTGCGAACTGGTAAAAAACCCTTGCGAAATGGCAGAAACACTTGCGAACACAAAAAAAAGGAATCCGCAAAATTCGCGAGAGTTCGCAGATTTTGCGGATTGCGAATCCGTAAATACGCAATTTCGCGGATTGCCAATTCGCAAAATCTGCCCATGCTTAATGGCTTCGTGAGCATAAAAATGATAGATTTAGGCCCAGATCTCTGTGCTGGGGTGAATGTATGACATTGTTCTGCATTCCGTCCATCACCTGTTGTTTTTGCATTTGTCACCCCGAGTGGGATGGGTATGCTCAGACGTGAGTCCTGTGCTCTCCACACCACTGGAGTCAAGCTATCCTGGCTGATGACGGCTTATAGCCAGAAACCGGTCCTAAGATGCTTGATTCCGGTCCAGGAAAGACATGGCTTCGCAGTTCGGGCAGGACTGTTCCCATGAGGCACAGGGTCAGACTGATTTGCATATGGCTGAGTTCAAACTGGAATGGCATGGTGAACAAAAAACGATGGATTTAGGCCCAGATCCCTGTATTGGGGTGACTGTATGACATTGTTTTGCATTCTGTCCATCAACTGCTGTTTTGCAGAGCCTTCCAAGACGGTTCACCAGCTGCACAGCACTCAGAGCAACAAACTCTGCCCGTTGGTGCAGAACTATTCTGGGCGTCTAACCGCATTGCGCTAGTAGTGTCCTCTTCCCACTGTTCCATATACGCAGTACACACAGACCAGGGGAGTCCACTCTGCTTATTTGATTTCATCTGTCATTACTAGGTCCATATCAGACATTATCGTCATAAACATCATTGGTAGATGGTTAGCAGTACCCTTAGTGCCTCCTGCAGGGACAGAGCATCCTTACTGCCAGCAGAAGGGACAGAGCATGCTTACTGCCAGCAGCAGGGACAGAGCATCCTTACTGCCAGCAGTAGGGACAGAGCATCCTTACTGCCAGCAGCAGGGACAGAGCATGCTTACTGCCAGCAGCAGGGACAGGGCATGCTTAGTGCCCCTGGCAGGGACATGTCATCAATAGTGCCAATAGCAGGGACAGAGCATCCTTAGTGCCAACGGCAAGGACAGAACGTCTCTAGCAGTGTGTACACCACCTTCTGTTTGGATGCAGTAACACGTGATGGCCATTATACAACTTTAAGAAGCTGAGTATGAACAAACCAGCAGAACTAGAATTTCTCACCTATCTATTTTTTTCAATTTACGTCATTGTGTGGGCATCTCTGTGTATTCCGCAAACCGTGCATGAGTAATTACCAGCTGTAACTGCCCCTCACCTCTAAGTTCAAGGGTCACATAACAAAGGGCATCAAATGCATGTCATCTGGAATCCACTGAACAAACAGAAGAGTGGGAGGTGGGAGCTGGCACGAGGGGGACCTGGGCCCGGGCAGACAATTGGCAAATGACATGATGTCACCACGTGCAGACGTGCTGTCAGATGCAAGGACCAGGCCTCAGTCAGGCGAGGCCTGCTTCACCCTGCTGTCTTCTCAAATGAGTCCCGCGTGCCACCGTCATCGCTAGCACAAGTGACGTCAAGGACCAGGCCTCAGTCATGCGAGGCCTGCTTCACCCTGCTGTCTGCTCAAATGAACCTCTCATTGCTAGCACAAGTGACGACAAGGACCAGGCCTGTCAGGCGAGACCTGCTTCACCCTGCTGTCTGCTCAAATGAGCCCCGCGCGCCTCCGTCATTGCTGGCACAAGTCATGTCAAGAAGCTACAGCAGCAGCAAATTACTTAGAACAGGCGCCTTGGGCTGAGAAGCCTGCAGCAGCACAGAAAGTAGCACAGTCCTTGTCACAGATGTGTTTTTTTTAGGTCTCGGCTAGCGTTGCAGCGCATGCGCTGCACGCTCGGCGAGCCCTAAAGTGAGAGATGAGATTTCAGAAGGGGACTTTAAGCCCTGACCATCCTTTTCATTGGGTGGCATCAGGCTTTATGCTAAACGCTGGCTTCCCATTGAAAATGATGCTTCTGGACCACTGCCCTTTCTCCCTTCTGGACGACCCATCCGGACTGGGTCGTCTCCTTCACAGCTGCCGTGAAGCACTTTCTTATTGTTAGGGGGCCATCTGTTTTCACTCAGGCACGTGTTTATTTTTGCATCACGCCTTCACTTAAAGTGAAAGTGAAATACATTTACTTTCAATAAAAAACTTATAGGTGATGACGAGTTTGCCACGCATATTAAGCTATGGGCTGCACAATTTCTAGACTTTAATAGAGGCACCGCTAGTCAGCCGATGGTATGGGACTCCTTGAGGGGAGAAACGTGTAGCTACGGCTGGGCTAAACAAAAAATTCAAAAAGTTAGGATTGCTGAAATGCTGGATGACCTCAGACTGGCAGAATTTGAGCTTATGACAATAATACAGTCTAATGCTGACTCTCATACGCAACAAACTAAGGTTGCTAGCTGTAAAGCTAGGATCATTGGGGTGTGGAGTCAAGATATAGCCTCTCAGTATAATACTTATAAAACCGAAAGATATGAATATGGAGAGACCACGGCTAGATGTCTGGCTCAAAGGATGCGGGGCAAACAGGCGGCTCAACGTATTGCCTTGTTGGAGAATGTTAGAGGAGAGCCGGTTGAAACCCCAGATGGTATTATGGAAGTCTTTCGCAGTTACTATCAAGAATTATATACACAAGATACCATAGTTTTAGAAGAGATAGAAACTTATCTTAGTGACTTGGATATTCTTAAACTTGGGCTTTTTGAGAGGGAAATACTTGAGGCTCCAATTACTATACAAGAACTACAGCTTGCTCTTGAAAACCTAGCGTTAGGAAAGGCATCTGGGCCCGATAAACTTCCTTTAGATATTTACCACTTACTATTTAGTGTTATTAAGGAGGACATGCTAGCTACCTTAATTATGGCTCAACGAGGTAGTCCGCCGGCATCTTGGGACGATGCCAATATTGTAGTTTTTAAAAAAAAAGATAAGCCTCCCGAACTGCCCGGGTCATACCGGCCCATATCATTAATTAACGCAGATGCAAAAATATATTCTAAAATTCTAGCCACACAATTACTCCAAGTCATTCCGAAGTTAGTATCTCATCACCAGCACGGGTTCCTCCCTGGGAGAAGTACTATAAACCATCTCCATCGTGTTATAGCGTTAATCGATTATGCAACCGCATCACAAAAAAATATGGGTATTATTTTTTTGGACGCGGAGAAAGCCTTTGACCGGGTTGCTTGGCCGTTTTTATGGGCTATAATGGGAAGAATGGGATTTGGGCCGTTGTTTATGCAGGCTGTTCAGACTATGTATAGGAATCCCCGGGCTAAAATTTGTACTATGGGGCAGGAGTCCGCATCTCTTCATATTACCCGGGGGACGCGACAGGGGTGCCCCTGCTCGCCACTACTTTTTGCGATTTATATTGAGCCACTATTGCAGCGTTTGGAATCTACCAACTTAATAAAATCAATGATGGTAGGCGACTATGAAACACGCGTACTCGCGTATGCTGATGATATTGCTGTGGTAACATCCGATCCGGAGCCAGCAATACGGGAGGTTGAATTTTTGACGCAATCATTTGGTCAAGTTGCAGGCTATAAACTCAATATTTTAAAAACTCAAATTGTTTGCTCAACCGGGCTGTGCTCTAGTGAGCCACGTGTGGCGCAAGAGGCTAAGTATCTGGGGATTAAAATTAGAATGTGTATACAGGAGATAATAGATGTTAACTGGAACGATATAATAGGATCGGTTAAGAGCCAGCTAGAAAAGTTAGAATGTTTGCATTTGTCAATGGTTGGGCGACGTAACGTACTTAAGATGTGTATTCTCCCCAAAGTACTGTATTATTTTCGGACAGTTCCCTTGGAATTATCCAGACCACAATTGATGCAATTGCAAGGCATCTCGGATAGGTTTATTTGGGGGTGGAAGAAATCTCGCCGTGCATCTAAATATATGACATTACTTTTAATTCGTGGAGGCTGGGGTCTCCCGAATTTTCTCTTTTATTATTTAGTTTGTCTTATACAAAATTCTAGGTTTATGCTAATTGGGGGGATCACACGGCTATATGAGACACCTAATGTGAATCAAATGTTAATCGGAGAACCGGCTCGTGAAGTCCTGTTGAAATTTTTTGAGCCTAGTTATTTTAAACGTACCAGATTTAAAATTATGATTACGCCCTATAAGGGGTGGAAGTTACTTTGGAAAATTTGGGATATTCAGCGGGTTAATTTTTACACACCCTTAGATTCTAGGATAATATTACCATCCATTTTTTGGGACGCTAAGATGCGAATTTGGTAAACCAAATGGATATCCCATCTGGGTAATTTCTTTAAGGATAGTACAATGGTTCAATTTATGGATTTAATGGAGGTGTATTCGGTGTCGAAAAGTGACTTCTTTAAATATTTGCAAATACGGGATTTTATGCATAAACGCAAATCCCAACCCATTGCAATTAATGAATTCATTGAAGCCCTCTCAAAAGGTACTAAGATTGGTGTCTTATATGAAATTTTGTTATCAAAACAATCAGATGATATTGAACTGCAGGATGCCAAATGGCAAAATCGACTGGGATGTTCGGGTGTATTTTTGCAAGATGCCATCGACATGGCAGGGGCAATAGTTCAGTCTGCTAATTTGCGTGCGCAACATTACAAGACTGTATTTAATCTGTACCATACACCGTTAAAAATGATGAAATGGGGAAGTATTTATAATGGTAAATGCTTTCGATGTCAAGCTGATGCTGCTGATATTGTTCATATATTTTATAACTGTAATGCACTTTCTCCTTTTTTTCTAAGTATAGAGCAATTCCTATCTCTGATTATGAAGGTGCAATTTCATGTTAGCTGTGAACTACTGCTCTTTGGGGTTGGTATGGATGACGAAACTGTACAGAACTATTATCCCCATAGATTTTTCATTTTTATGGCTATGGCGGTAGCTAGACTATGCATTGCTACAATGTGGTTGAAACCCGAACCACCCGCTTTTGAAATGTGGAGAGCCAAGATTTCACTTAGAATATAATTTATATCGTATCAAATCCACAAAAAAAAATGGGATTGAAGATATGGCAACCAATGCTCCAACATTTTGAATTGTCATTTGGATAATATTTTCATTGTTTACTATCTGTTATAATGCTACTGTATTGTTCTAATGCTATGGACTTTACGTATTATTGTATTATTTTTTATTTATTTACTTATTTATTTATTTTTTCTTTTTGCTTTGCCTGCTATGAACGGAAATAAAAAATAAAAAAATAATAAAAAAAAGAAAATTATGCTTCTGGACCACTGCCCTTTCTCCCTTTTGGACGGCCCATCCGGACTGGGTCGTCTCCTTCACAGCTGCCGTGAAGCACTTTCTTATTGTTTAGGGGGCCATCTGTTTTCACTCAGGCACGTGTTTATTTTTGCATCACGCCTTCACTTAAAGTGAAAGTGAAAGCATGATGCAAATATAAACAAGCAGCTGAGTGAAAACAGATGGCAAGAGCTTGTTTACTTCTGCCTTCCACGTTGTGACCTTTCTCCGTCTTGCCTTTTCTTCCAAGAAGTTTCTAAATCATATAATGACTAGAAAGTTGCTGAAAAGGCACAGGGGTGAAAAATTGAAAACAAATCTCACAGGCTCAGACGAAGGTGCTAGAACTCCGGAATCGCAGGTGCAGGCACGAAGCGTGTTCCTCAGACCACTCCATTCCCGCGGCCACAGGTGGGAACGTTGTTAAAGCCCAGCGCTTTAAAGCCTGGCTGCGTGCAAGCAGGTATCCTTTTCTCCGCAGCAGCAAATCATGCGTGTGCCTATTAGAAAATGTTATGCTGATCTTTCATGGCAGTTATTGGGGCTGGGATAATGATGGCTGCCCCGGCCCTTCCAGTTTCATAAGCAGCCCATTGTCTGGCACCCTAGCAGGGCTTCCCCTCTCTCCCCGTGACCAGATTGGACTGAAGAGATAGCCCTGCTTGCAAGCCTACAGGAATGTGTGTCATATAAGGACAGCAATGAGGAGAAGACCCTCTTACAAACACACCTCAGTGAGCGCAAATGCTGACCATGCTGTGGATTGCCAAGTGCCCTTTTGTGAATTAGGTCAATTGAAAATCAGGGAGCGCTGTTATCGCGTTTCACATTTGCACAAACACTTTAATTGCCCCGCTGCATATCGTACCTGGTATATTAGAGGGGTGGGGTGTTATTAATTATCTGTGCGGGTCCAGGAGAACCATGTGACGTAAATATGCCAAAATCAGAATGTCCTATTTGTGACGCACTGATCCTCCAGACTGCTGGTCAAGGCGATGAGACGCTGACAGGACCCCAGCCATTGTATTGAAAGAGGGTTCCTGCATTTTTATGGGTTTTGAAATTCCTGGCTAGATTTATTTTACACGAAATGAGCTCACCTTCATAAGGGAGTGTAGCTTCCTCCACACACCCATCACCCTCTTGCGATGGTGTGAATTTTGGCGGAGACTCATAGGAGGAGTGTGGCTCAATGGTTAGAGCTGCAGCTATAGGATACTCGATCCAAACTCATATTACTCCATTTGTCCATCTTAAGTATTAATCCGTGCTTTAATCAGAAATGTTTTATCTTGTTTTTCAATTTTTCTTTCGCTTATTATCCACATATGCAACCAATTGCGTTTTTAGGAAACTTTACGTATCAACATGCGCCAATCCAGGCTTCTTTGTAAATACGAATCCAACACAACAAGTAGTTCCAAGCAGCTTCTTTATTCATAACCCAATGCATTTCGGGCAATTTTTTGCCCTTCGTCTGGGGTAGCTGAAAATTACAAAAGAGTCCATTAATATTAATAACCTCCCCTCAATTTAAATTAATACATGTATCATAGCTCGACAACAACAGATTGTTTACAAATGCATTGCATTATTTAAGTTTCCAAGTTCACAAACTTCACTGACTGAGGTTACTTCTTTGCATCAAGAAACACAATTAAAACCAGGGTGAATTTAAATGCCAATGTATCCTACAAAGCTCTGTTATTCGGTTATATATTCATGCTTGAACAAAAGATATTACCAGGTGCTTCACGAAGAGTGTTAAACTCTCTCTACTTTTTGCTGTTAACATATTCATATGTTCAGTAAAAGCCAAATGCTTTTTTCATCATTACGCGCTTAATATTTATCTATCCCACTTCTATCATTGCGCCAAGCGTACCTGCTCTCGTGTTCTTATCCTCCCAAGGCAGGAATGTATCCAAGCTTCAAAAACGAGCTCTCACATTAGCAACTTAACCGCTAGCCTAATGATTGCTCCATCCCTCACGTGCTACCAATAAAAAGTGTGTTTAAAACACCCTGTGCTTCTTATGAACTACTAATCCCAAACTGCATTTCTTCCTCTCAGTTACAATATATGCATTCAAGTCATAAGCCAATTTTAATTTGGTGTATACAATCTTCTGAACTTCATGTGTTTGTCCTTTCAAGCGACCTCCTTTATTCCACACTGCCAGGAACTTGCTGTTAATTTATATGTGGCTTTTACTCGCGGTCAGTTCTTTAGAATATTTCAGCATTTTAGTCCTCGGGTGCAAAACCAACATATGGCGATATATTTATAAACAATGAATGAGGTGGTCTGCACAGCATGTTTCTTTCTATTCAATTGAATCCGAATTTATTTCATTTACTTGTGCCTTTGCGTGCAAACTGGATTGTGCCTCGCCATAATGCACTTACAAAAACATCAGCTATGGGGAGCGCGAAAGTCACGCTCCACTCCAAAATGCACTGCAGCTATAGGATACTCGATCCAAACTCATATTACTCCATTTGTCCATCTTAAGTATTAATCCGTGCTTTAATCAGAAATGTTTTATCTTGTTTTTCAATTTTTCTTTCGCTTATTATCCACATATGCAACCAATTGCGTTTTTAGGAAATGTGGTATATAAATAAATAATACCGGATCTAGGTTTTACTGGACATAATAATAACAGATAGCTCAATAAATAAGAGTCAAGATTCGAGGTAGTAGGAGTTTGCAGGTTTAATACAGCATAAAGGACAGGAACAGGATAACCTGCACAGGAATGGGATGGCAGCGCTGCCGGGGGCAGGATCAGGATCGGCGTAACATTTAATAACAGTGCACAAGTATATATATTAAAACAGTTGCAATTACAATGAATTACAGTAGGCGGAGCAGTGGGTGTGGTCAATAGCAGTCGCGAAAGATATGGGTGAAAGTAGGTGTAACAGGGGCGTATACATAGACATGTGATGCAAACGTAACAGAATATGTCATAAATGGGGCGGAAACATGGAGGGGGCTACCTAAGGAGCCGGGACCTCTAACCTAATGGTGCGCGCAAACTGACAATGACGTGTTACTAGGAGAAGCTGGGGGCTATGAACTCTGTGCTAGGAGCAGAGACTGAAGTCTGGAGAGTCAGGGCGACATGTACCTAAACCCTATCTAGTATCTAATGTTTAGAGGACATGTTGATATAAACTAAGAGTCAGGAGGGGAGAGGCTAACAGACTCTAAGACTGGAGCATGCATTATTCTACATGTAGTGCGTGCTGAGGAATATTAAATGACCATTGTTAGACCTGTCTGGATTTTTTTGCGCAGTCCCTCCTCATTATTCTTTATTTTGTCCCCTTTTTGCCCCTCATACCCTTACTATTTTTCTGTCTACTATTTTTTTAGGTGTTGGTCAAGGGGATAGGTGTTCTTTTTCCCCCCATAGTCTTTTTACCTCAAGCCCTGAGGCCTGTTCTGACAGGAAAGTTGGCACCACCTAAAATGGTGGCCACCAACTGCCCTAACTGTCACACACAGAACTTGGCCATAGCCTAACATAGGGCATTCCAGAACCTTCTGGTCCATATTGGACCATTGAAGGGCAGCCTATAAAAGGCGGAATGCGGGGCAGCCATTTTGTCTACCTGTGGAAGTCAGCTGGAGGACAGGTGGTAGCTGAGGGTGGGAAAGAGGTTAGACTGAGGGTTGACCCCCTGGACTGGGAATCTGCCTTATTGGTCCAACCCACTACTCCCCTGTTAGTTACTTGTCCTAGCCCTGCTGTGGGAAGTTACTGGAGACCCTGGGCGCCTAGCTTGCCCCTTTTCTAAATCAGACAGGGGAAGAATTTAGGAGAAGGAGACTGCAGTGCTGCGGTGTGCAGTCCTCTGCCCAGCCTTAGGATTCTAAAGAGACTGTTGCTGTAAGAATCCCCAGCAGAGTGGGGCTAACCCTTGAGGCCCCCCCTTCCCCCTGTTCTCAAATTGTTCAAACGTTCTGCTTAACGGCTGTTCTAGCGACCCTACCGAGGCCCCCTTCCTACCTGAAGTGTTGAGGGCTGAGAGAACATAGGTGGCAAGAAAACGTGCTGTCTTGGCTCTGGGCTGGCGCAAAAGCGCTGAGGAAGTTGAGGCTGGTGGGCCACGTGACGTTCTCTCCCCCCGGATTGGGTTGAGGTGAGCCGGCGCTGATTTTGACCTGCAGTTACAAGCCTGAGAAGAAGGGCGGCGCAGCGCCATCAGCGCGGTCCCTGACGGAGAGACACTCGCTCTTCGCGCATGCCCGGTTGAGCGCTGGGCTCCGTGAGGCGCTGAGGAAGCTGAGGATCCCCGGAAGGAGGGGCACCAAGAGAGAGAGCAGGCCCGTGAGTAGCGCGTCCCAAGCGGGAGCAGGCGCGGTGAGAGGAGACAGCAGAGCGCCTTCCGCGCATGACCGCGGGAGTAGCATTCCCGCCGGTCAGCACAGAAGAGGCGCGCCGGCTTCCCTGCTCGTCAGGGAAATCTGTCCTTTCCCTCCCACCCGGGTGCCACGTTGAAGAGCTGGCCCGGGCAGGGAGAGAGTGAGTAGGAGCCCGGAAGGGGGCTGAAAGAGCAAAGAGATATCTGCCTGATTTGCCTTCACTCGAGTGCCACGCGGAGGAGCTGGCTCGAGTGAGGGCCTCGCCTGCCTGATTCCCCGACCCCCCCCTTTTTGTCTGCTGTCCCCAAATAAGCCTGATTCACGACGAGTCCAGCCAGAACACCAACAAGTAAGGAGGAGAATTACAGGGGGAAGCGGTGATAACATCTCCAGTGAAGTGCTGAAGGCACTGGTAGTTTTCCTTTCTAAATAATAAAGGCTGGGGAGCAGTATAAAGGAGCTTAATGGTTAAATGAAGATTTAAGCAATACAAAGCTTGCTGTTTCAGAACTAAACCTTGAGATAAGTTGAACATCCTGGAAATAGAACTACTGGGCACATGACTTATGAATGCATTGGGGGATACTGTTATTATGAATTCTTAATGCCAGTGACTCTGCTAAAAAGAATGCTAATTCCATTATAACATCTGTTTTTGCTTATATTGAATGTTAGTTTTCTCTCCCCAAATCTTTAGCGGATTGTGATTTCACCTGATTAATGACAAATGTACTGTTTGGTTAAAACTACTTGGTAAATTGCTGAGCCGGTTGATAGTGTTTGCTATTACTGAGACAACCTGAAATGTATTAAGTGGTATATTTTTGAAAACAAAGAATATATTATTTTTATAAAACAGTACTTATTTTTCCACATTTTTGGTGTAGCGTTTTCTTTTGTGTGATATTGCGTGGTTTTACTTTTGGGTGGTCTGCAACCTTAACACTGTGCCTCTGGAATGTTTGTCTTGCCCTAGGCCAGGCTACCCCAGTTCCAACATTTGGTGGCAGCGGTGGGATTACTGACTTGGTTGCAGCTACTCACTAGTAATTCAACGCAATACACTAAACCTACACCAGGAGTTTTCTCCTTGCGGCCCTCCTAATTTACATTTTTGTTTTTTCTAAATTTATTTCTGGTGGTGGGTGGAGGTTAACCTCAGGTCACTTCGTGGTTTTCTCCTGTGAGTAATTTTATTCCATGGCAAAGATGGAGTTGAATTTTAAGGAGTTGGAAGCCAATACTGTGGCCCAACTGAGAGATTGGTGTCAGCATCAAGGGGTATTTTTTAATAAAGGTGCCAAGAAAGGAGAGTTGCTGACAAGCATAAGGGCATGGGTGGAAGCTCATTTAAGGGAGGAACCAGAAACTGAAGAGGGTGACGGGGACACTGTCACTGAGGCTGCATTGTTGAACCAAGTGGGGAGTGGGAATCTTCTGACAGGTCCCAGGATACCTTCAAGGGCAAGCAGCAGCGTCTCAGACAGGGGTTTAACCGAAGCCGAGCTAGAAGATAGGAGGGAGGAGAGGAGAATGAAGCTGGAATTAGCTAGGATGGAGATGCAAAGGGAGGAAAGGAGGTTAGCTCATGAGCGAACCCTCAAGGAGATGGACCTACAGGTCCTAATACAAAGACCTCCCCCTCCAGACAATGGTGGCAGCGAAAAGAAAGTAGACACCAGGGAGTCTAGACCCTACCTACCCAAAGATGTCATTGCTAGTTACACCCCAGGTGATGACATTGCCAAATGGTTGGCCGCTTATGAGGTTTCTTTAAGGGCTCACGGGATCCTGGAAACTCATTGGGGGGGTGGGCTGTATAAATACATGCCACCTGCTGGCAGAGACACCTTGTTGGCTCTGGAGCAGGATGAGCAAACCCACTACCCTGTCATGAAGGTGGCACTGGTGAAAAAGTTTGGACTTACCCCTGAACGGTACCGACAAAAATTCAGGGGAAGTCACAAAATGAGTAACCAGAATTGGGTAGACTTTCTAGACTACGCCAAGAAAGCTTTAGAGGGTTGGGTCAAGGGCAGCGAGGTAAAAGATTATGAGGGGCTGTACAATCTATTTTTGAAAGAACACCTCCTCGAGAAATGCTTTCCCGAGTTGCGCCAACACCTGGTGGACAGCAAGCTGACCGATCCCCGGAAGCTTGCAGAGGAGGCGGACACTTGGGCAAGTACCCGGGTGTCCTCCAAGGGGACTGGAGGGGATTCTCAAAAAGCCGGACAGGGCGCCCCCCAGAAGAAAGAGGGAGGAGATAAAAAGAAGGAGTTCTCCAAAGGTCCCCAAAATAATTTCCAAGGTAAGGGAGCAGGTTTCACCCCGAGGGCAAACCCGCCCAGAAACCCTAATCCTGGCCAAAGCCAGCAGCCAAGGGTTCTCCACTGTTTTGAATGCGGTGGTGTTGGACATTATAAAGGAGATGTCAAATGCCCAAAGAGACCACCCCCTCCCACCGGAGGAAAGTCACCGGGAGTAGCTAGTGTAGCGCTCGGGGAGGAGTTGCCCTTAGATAAGGGGGGTGAGTGGGCGGGTGTCACCTTAGTGTCCCTGGGAGAGCTGGAGATGGTACCAAAGATCCAGGTGCCCCCAAATACTACAAAGTATGGGCAATGGGTTACCATCAATGGCCAAAGAGGGGAGGCTCTGAGAGATACAGGAGCCAGTATGACTATGGTGAGAAGTCAACTGGTGTCTCCAGAGCAGGTTGTTCCTAATGTACTCCACCCCGCCGCGATGGCTGACGGCAGAATGGGCCACTATCCAGTGGCTGAGGTTCCCTTTGAGTGGGAAGGGGTTGCAGGTTCACTTCGAGTTGCCGTAAGCCCTGCCGTGCCAGTTGATTGTCTGTTGGGGAATGACATGGAGCACAACACTTGGAGAGAGGTGGAATACCGGACGCATTCTGCGATGCTGGGTACACCTGACTGGGCCTGTGTAAGCACACGGTCTGCGACTGCCCGGAGAGGGAGTTCGCCTGGGTTGGAGCCTGGAACAATGGCCCAACCCGCTGCCAAAAAGGGTCAGAAACGGAGACAGGGACAGCCTGCTTCGGCTTCCACGCCCCATGTGACAGATCGGCCACCTGCAGTGGTAGGCCAGGAGTCCGTGGAGGGGGAAGTAGACTCTCTGGAGGATTTACCCATCCCTGCTGAATGGCATGTGGAGGGAGGTCCTACCAGAGAGGAATTCTGTAAGGGGCAGAGGGAGTGCCCTACCCTTGAGGGACTGAGGCGTCAGGCTGAAGCCCAGGCAGCAGGTGATGCTACGGGACACCACCATATTTACTGGGAGGATGGCCTCCTCTACAGTGAACCCAAGATACCTCTACCTGGCTCATCAAGAGCCTTGGTGGTCCCGCAGCAATACCGAGCCTTTCTGCTGGAATTGGCTCATGCGATACCACTGGCAGGACACTTAGGCCAGGACAAGACCTTTGCACGGCTTGTTCTCCACTTTTACTGGCCTCAGATGAAAGCGGCGTCCAACACATACTGTAGGACATGTGTATCCTGCCAGGCCAGTGGGAAGACAGGGGTGAAGCTAAAGGCTCCCCTGGAACCACTTCCTGTCGTTAGCACCCCCTTTGAAAGGGTGGGCATCGACATTGTAGGGCCATTGGATCCACCAACAACAGCTGGTCACAGGTTTATCCTGGTTCTGGTGGATCATGCCACACGGTACCCAGAGGCCATCCCTCTGAGGACTGTTACTGCACCTGTGGTAGCTAGGGCCCTGATGGGAATCTTTACTAGGGTAGGATTCCCGAAGGAGGTTGTGTCTGACAGGGGGACCAACTTCCTGTCCGCTTACATGCGGACCATGTGGAAGGAGTGTGGGGTGACCTACCGGTTCACCACTCCTTATCACCCCCAGTCCAATGGACTGGTTGAGAGGTTCAATAAGACCCTGAAGGGCATGATAAGAAGTCTGCCAGAGAGCTTACGGAGGAAGTGGGACGTCCTCCTACCTTGCTTACTGTTCTCCTACAGAGAGGTGCCACAGAAAGGAGTGGGCTTCAGCCCATTCGAATTGTTGTATGGGCACCCGGTGCGTGGGCCTCTCAGCCTGGTGAAGGAAGGATGGGAGAAGTCTCCCAGAAAACCTCCCCAGGATGTGGTGAGCTACATGTTGGCCTTCAGAAGCCAGATGGCCAAGTTGTGGAAGCAGGCTGCTGACAACTTGGAGGCCAGTCAGGCAGTCATGAAGGAATGGTATGACCAAAATGCTCACCCGGTGGAGTTGGAGCCTGGCCAGAAAGTCTGGGTGATGGAACCTGGAGAGCTAAGTGCCCTTCAGGATCGTTGGACAGGCCCATTTGAGGTGTTGGAGAAAAAGGGTAAGGCCACTTACTTGGTGGATCTTAAGACCCCGCGGCAGCCCCTACGGGTGCTGCATGCCAATCGCCTCAAACCCCACCATGAGAGGCCAGAGGTCATCCTGATGTTGGTGACTGATGGTGCTGAGGAAGCAGAAAGCGAGCCTCTCCCAGACCTCTTTTCATGTCAAAAGAAGGATGGGTCGGTGGAGGGAGTGATTCTCTCCCCGTCTCTCACTCCTGAGCAACGAGAGGATTGCCGACAGGTATTGGGGCAGTACTCTTCACTGTTTTCCCTTGTCCCGGGAAGAACCCACCTGTGTACCCATGATGTGGACACAGGAGACAGCCCCCCAGTGAAATCCAAGACCTATAGGCTGTCGGACAAGGTGAAGGCTAGCATCCATGGCGAAGTTGCCAAGATGTTGGAGCTAGGAGTGATAGAACCGTCCAGCAGCCCTTGGTCCAGTCCGGTGGTGCTAGTCCCAAAAGCCGCCCCACCGGGCACCACACCAGAACTGAGGTTCTGTGTGGATTACCGAGGACTGAACTCAGTTACCAAAACTGATGCTCATCCAATCCCCAGGGCGGATGAGTTAATTGACCGGCTAGGAGCTGCCCAATACCTCAGTACCTTTGACCTCACTTCAGGGTACTGGCAGATCTCCTTGACAGATGGAGCAAGGGAAAGGTCAGCCTTTTCCACGCCCGAGGGACACTTCCAGTTCTGTGTGATGCCCTTTGGTCTCAAGAACGCTCCTGCCACATTTCAGCGACTGGTGAACCAGGTCCTCTCTGGAATGGAGGGATTCTCGGCTGCTTACCTGGATGACATTGCTGTCTTCAGTAGCAGTTGGGAGGACCACTTGCAACATTTGCAAGCAGTTCTCCAGGCGCTGAAACAAGCTGGATTGACCATCAAAGCCAGCAAATGCCAGATTGGGCAGGGGTCGGTTGTGTACCTTGGACACTTGGTGGGTAGGGGGTCAGTGCAGCCCCTGCAGGCAAAAATGGAGGCAATCATGGCCTGGGAACCCCCCAAGACACAAACTGAGGTCCGAGCTTTTCTGGGCCTCACAGGTTACTACCGTCGCTTTGTGAAGGGGTATGGCACTATTGTAGCACCCCTCACAGAGCTCACCTCTAGGAAACAACCTCGACGGGTAGTTTGGACAAAGGCTTGTCAGCAAGCCTTTGAAAAGTTGAAGCAGGCAATGTGCGAGGCACCGGTCCTGAAGGCTCCCGATTTCTCCAAGGAGTTCATTGTTCAAACAGATGCATCCGAACATGGCATTGGGGCAGTGTTATCGCAACTAAATGAAGAGGGCCTGGATCAGCCTGTAGTCTTCTTATCCAGGAGACTGCTTCCCCGGGAACAGAAGTGGAGTGCAATTGAGAGGGAAGCTTTTGCGGTGGTGTGGGCTCTGAAGAAGCTGCGGCCATACCTCTTTGGCTCGCACTTCCTGGTTCAGACTGACCACCGCCCCCTTCGTTGGCTGATGCAAATGAAGGGGGAAAATCCCAAGCTGTTGAGGTGGTCCATTTCCCTACGGGGAATGGACTTCCGGGTGGAACATCGGCCTGGAGTGGACCACGCCAATGCAGACGGTCTCTCCAGGTATTTCCGCCTTAGTGAAGAGGACTCCCAAGGGGTTGGGTAGTTCTCCCCACTTTCAGCTGGGGGGGACGCGTGTTAGACCTGTCTGGATTTTTTGCGCAGTCCCTCCTCATTATTCTTTATTTTGTCCCCTTTTTGCCCCTCATACCCTTACTATTTTTCTGTCTACTATTTTTTTAGGTGTTGGTCAAGGGGATAGGTGTTCTTTTTCCCCCCATAGTCTTTTTACCTCAAGCCCTGAGGCCTGTTCTGACAGGAAAGTTGGCACCACCTAAAATGGTGGCCACCAACTGCCCTAACTGTCACACACAGAACTTGGCCATAGCCTAACATAGGGCATTCCAGAACCTTCTGGTCCATGCTGGACCATTGAAGGGCAGCCTATAAAAGGCGGAATGCGGGGCAGCCATTTTGTCTACCTGTGGAAGTCAGCTGGAGGACAGGTGGTAGCTGAGGGTGGGAAAGAGGTTAGACTGAGGGTTGACCCCCTGGACTGGGAATCTGCCTTATTGGTCCAACCCACTACTCCCCTGTTAGTTACTTGTCCTAGCCCCGCTGTGGGAAGTTACTGGAGACCCTGGGCGCCTAGCTTGCCCCTTTTCTAAATCAGACAGGGGAAGACTTTAGGAGAAGGAGACTGCAGTGCTGCGGTGTGCAGTCCTCTGCCCAGCCTTAGGATTCTAAAGAGACTGTTGCTGTAAGAATCCCCAGCAGAGTGGGGCTAACCCTTGAGGCCCCCCCCTTCCCCCTGTTCTCAAATTGTTCAAACGTTCTGCTTAACGGCTTTTCTAGCGACCCTACCGAGGCCCCCTTCCTACCTGAAGTGTTGAGGGCTGAGAGAACATAGGTGGCAAGAAAACGTGCTGTCTTGGCTCTGGGCCGGCGCAAAAGCGCTGAGGAAGTTGAGGCTGGTGGGCCACGTGACGTTCTCTCCCCCTGGATTGGGTTGAGGTGAGCCGGCGCTGATTTTGACCTGCAGTTACAAGCCTGAGAAGAAGGGCGGCGCAGCGCCATCAGCGCGGTCCCTGACGGAGAGACACTCGCTCTTCGCGCATGCCCGGTTGAGCGCTGGGCTCCGTGAGGCGCTGAGGAAGCTGAGGATCCCCGGAAGGAGGGGCACCAAGAGAGAGAGCAGGCCCGTGAGTAGCGCGTCCCAAGCGGGAGCAGGCGCGGTGAGAGGAGACAGCAGAGCGCCTTCCGCGCATGACCGCGGGAGTAGCATTCCCGCCGGTCAGCACAGAAGAGGCGCGCCGGCTTCCCTGCTCGTCAGGGAAATCTGTCCTTTCCCTCCCACCCGGGTGCCACGTTGAAGAGCTGGCCCGGGCAGGGAGAGAGTGAGTAGGAGCCCGGAAGGGGGCTGAAAGAGCAAAGAGATATCTGCCTGATTTGCCTTCACTCGAGTGCCACGCGGAGGAGCTGGCTCGAGTGAGGGCCTCGCCTGCCTGATTCCCCGACCCCCCCCTTTTTGTCTGCTGTCCCCAAATAAGCCTGATTCACGACGAGTCCAGCCAGAACACCAACAAGTAAGGAGGAGAATTACAGGGGGAAGCGGTGATAACATCTCCAGTGAAGTGCTGAAGGCACTGGTAGTTTTCCTTTCTAAATATTAAAGGCTGGGGAGCAGTATAAAGGAGCTTAATGGTTAAATGAAGATTTAAGCAATACAAAGCTTGCTGTTTCAGAACTAAACCTTGAGATAAGTTGAACATCCTGGAAATAGAACTACTGGGCACATGACTTATGAATGCATTGGGGGATACTGTTATTATGAATTCTTAATGCCAGTGACTCTGCTAAAAAGAATGCTAATTCCATTATAACATCTGTTTTTGCTTATATTGAATGTTAGTTTTCTCTCCCCAAATCTTTAGCGGATTGTGATTTCACCTGATTAATGACAAATGTACTGTTTGGTTAAAACTACTTGGTAAATTGCTGAGCCGGTTGATAGTGTTTGCTATTACTGAGACAACCTGAAATGTATTAAGTGGTATATTTTTGAAAACAAAGAATATATTATTTTTATAAAACAGTACTTATTTTTCCACATTTTTGGTGTAGCGTTTTCTTTTGTGTGATATTGCGTGGTTTTACTTTTGGGTGGTCTGCAACCTTAACACTGTGCCTCTGGAATGTTTGTCTTGCCCTAGGCCAGGCTACCCCAGTTCCAACAACCATTAAATGCAGTATTTCTCCTACATGGAGACGTAAAGGCTAGACAATGACGGAAACTATTGACACGATTCAGTAGCTTAGTAATGCAGAGAAGGAGGGCTGGACTGATAACTAGAATCATAACATACTCTTGGCAGACTCAGAGGCAGAGCCAGGCCGAGCCGGGCACTGCGAGGCAGGAAGTAAGTGAAGGGTCGAGGATACAGGTGGGGGCTGTATCGCTCCTCAGCGAGGACTCAGAAGACAGGAGCTGAATCTGGTGTCCGGGCCCTTTTGAGGCCTAGAAACGGGGACTTTACAATAAAATAACGTGCACACTGAGAAACGTGGCAACGTAACTTTACATAGGCCTGATACTCGTAGCTTTCACGAGAACTGGAAACTGGCATACTAGTGATGGACACAACTGTAATTGCGTCTTTAATCAAACATGGGGATACATATGCATATTTAATCATGCACACATAACATAAGATGGAGGACACGTAGGGACACAGAACATGGCAAAATTTACTTTTCCACATTCCCTCCTTGTCACTACGTTTCCATCAGGAAACATCAATATTCATGATACCATCTATCATTTCATACAGTATCATTTGCTCGTCTCAAATTTTCTTGGAACTGGATTTAGAACGGGACTTAGGACTAGGAATACAAGAGGTAGCACAAATGCCGCAAATCGCAGGGCCACATTGTATACAGAGGCAGCAACTGAATATGATCGCTACTGCAATACCCAGAAATGACAATACTTTCCATCCCCAGGCGGAAATTATATTCCAGAACCAACCGGACCATGTCCAGGTGCCTGGATCTTGGTGTAACATATGGGCAATTTTATGGAGTCTGGTAATAGCTGAATAAACAGACGGCGCGTTATTAGGAATGAAAATGCAGCAACTAGATCCGATGACTCTACAGGCCCCGCCCCTATCGGCCAGTATGACGTCAAGGACGAGACGATTCTGGAGCACGACAATTCTCATAAAGGATTGCTCTTCGGTTAAGTTACTTAGAGCAGAAGTAGTCTCAATCACTACTGCTTCGAGGGTTCTCGTTAATCTACGTATCAGTTTACTATTTACAACAGTGCCTAAGTAGGGGAAGACACCTTTATTGATATCTATGTATTGTTCTAGAGCAGTTTCAGTATAATCGACAATCGGGAGATTTCTCTTGTGTCTAGTATGTACTAGGTGGGAATTCCTATGGTAGTCAGGTGGGGCTAGAAAAACTGGTGGCAGTAGGAAGGCAATGTAACAGGTTCCCTCCCAATCGAGGGGCAGACGAACATATGCGGTCTGACCACAAACAAAATAAGAATGACGTGAAGCTTTAAAAATAGATTTCCTACTGTCACTATACTTGACAATAGTAGTACAATCACTATGGCCTACATGTACGGAACCATTATTTCGGACACATAATTCGCCTTTAACTGGTAGTACTGACATAGCAGGTAAGTCTGGAGTAGTATCAGACTGAACATTCAGGACCATGAAATTCGAAGAATAATTACCTAAATTATAAACTTCATTTTCTAGATCTAACCCTGTTCTGTGGGGAAGACCTTGCTTGTCTGGAAAACATGTACTGTTAAGAAAAGACATATCTGTTGAGGATGACGTTAACGTGGACCATGCTCCACACGAACCATTATGTGAAAATGGATAAGGAAAGAGTGGCAGAACTCCCTTCGGTGTCTGGAATGGGGGGAGTCGACCACACACCCAACAATTAGTGGCATTGTTGGTCTGGTGTGAATAATGTAACATGCGGATAAAGGAGTTATTTCGCATAGCGAGACGATAAGAGAGTTCATGAGGAGGCAGATCACTAAACGTGTGCTCTACTGTAGCATTAGAAGACTTATTTACATGAGAAACTGGAAAATACAAATAAAAAGCATAACCTGTGCAGGTAATCATAAGGCTGAAAAACAATATGAAACTTAGAAAAACGATACATCGGATTGAGTTTTGACTAACTCTCTCACTATGGGGGTCTGTTATATACATGTCAGAAACCGGTCTAACCGTTTCACCTAGGGGAGGACTTAGACAATCAAACTGGCTGACTTATTTTACTAGACCTTAATTTGAGCTTATACTCCTGTTGCGGAGTTTTCTCTAACGGGGAGGGTTCAATATCATTGTCTTTTGCGGGACAGTCCTTAAGAATAGTACTTTGGCAGTCCTTAAGATCCTCGGAAATGTTCTTTGAAACAGGCTTCAATCCAAAAAATCTTTTCACATGTGACAGGTGGACCCAGCCCTTCCTGCCTTCCAGCTTGACGGCAGTACGGGTAGCCAGGAGGACCTGTCGGGGTTCCTTCCAGCGAGGCTCCAGCGGACTTGAACGATCAAAGTTCCGGACAAGAACCATGCATCCGGGAACGATTTCATGCGGTGCCACCTCGGTATTGTCTGGAAATGCGGCAGCGACCTGTGAACGACAAGAGTTGAGGGCAGACATCAAGGAAGCTAGGTAATCTGTCAGCATATTACTTGAAACATCGGTAATACTTCGAGGTCTAGGTGTACCCCACATGTTAGGGGGGCGGCCGAATATGACTTCATACGGGGACAGACCTGATCTGGAGTGTGCGACCATGCGCATATAAAACAGGGCAACTGGCAGAGCTACTAGCCAGTCCACACCTTTCTCTTTACATACTTTCGCAATTCGAATTTTCAGGGTCTGGTTATGTCTCTCTACTAGACCAGCTGCTTCAGGATGGCGTACACAATGGAACTTCCACTGGTACCCTAACAAAAGGGAAACATGTTTCATCAACTCGGATGAGAATGGCTGGCCGTTATCAGAATATACGACTCTAGGGAGTCCATAATGAGGGAAGAATTCACGAACCAACTGCTTGGCAGTGGTCGGGGCTGTGTAATCTGGGACCGGATATGCTTCTGTCCACCTGGACAAAGCGCATACAACTACAAGGACATACTTGAAACCTCGACATCGCTCCATCTGAATATAATCCATCTGGAGGACTTCAAAAGGGTGGTCAGGGGGCTGGAATCCACCTTGTTCCACCGGGACACTTTTACCTGGATTAAACTGGCAACATATCATACAGGTACGGACTTTCTGCTTGGCTGCAGCTCGTAAATGCTTGTTGAACCAAATGTTCTGGATACTGTCTAACATAGCTTTTTCTCCTAAATGTGCTGGACTATGTGCGGTATTTATAATGACTTGAACCATAGAGTCGGGGAGAAACCATGTGGCTTTACCCTTCGTTACCCATCCCTGATCTGTCTGGACCCCTCCTTGTTCGGACCATTTCTTGATCTCATCGGGAGTAGCATGTAACTGAATATCTATGACATCTTGAGTAGGGTCCTTAACTGTCATACAGGTAGTCTGATCTGGAGTATGTATCTGTGTCGGGTTAACTGAAATGTCTGGAGTCTGTGCTGTAAGCTTGGCTGTGCGATCTGCTAGATCATTACCTTGAGAAATAGTGTCAGTAACTTTCGTATGTGCTTTGCACTTCATGATAGCAATAGATGTCGGTAAATGTATGGCATCTAACAGAGCCTGAATAAGGAGACCATGCTGAATCTTGGTTCCATGAGAAGTCATGAAACCTCTCTCCTGCCAGAGCACTCCGAAGTCGTGTACGACTCCAAATGCGTAACGTGAATCTGTGTAAACATTAACTTTCAGGTTCTTGGCGTGTATGCAGGCTTGTGTCAGAGCAACTAGCTCTGCTGCTTGGGCAGACAGGGTGTCAATACGGTGTGTTTCTATAACTTCAGTGTCAGTAGTCACTGCATACGCGGCTACTAGTTCTCCTGTACTTGTTCTCATACATGAACCATCCACATAAAGTGTCAGGTCGGGATCTGGTAATGGAATATCTGTCAGATCTTGTCTTGGCTTAGTCATAATGTTAACTACTTCCACACAGTCGTGTGTGGCAGGATTTGAATTAACTGACGGTAACAGTGTAGCAGGATTTAGAACGTTGCAGCGTCTGATTTCTATGTGTGGCTGGAACAGTGTCAGTTCATAACCTGTTAAACGTGCAATTGTCAAATGCTGAGTCTGGGTTCGGTTTAAAAGAACTTCCACGGAGTGTGGAACTTGTATTGTCAAGGAATGTCCTAATACTATGGAATCACTTTGTCTGATAGCTAGAGCTGTGGCTGCAACTGACTTGAGGCACGCAGGCAGAGCCTGGGCTACAGGATCTAGTGTGCTCGAAAAATAAGCACAGGGCTTGCATTGTCCTGCTTGATCTTGTGTGAGAACAGATAATGCTGTACCTTCACGTTCTGTGACGAAAAGTGTGAAAGGCTTACTGTAGTTCGGTGTAGCTAGAACAGGAGCTTGGCATAAAGCTTTCTTTAACTCATTGAAACTAAGTGTATGTTCAGATGTCCAAGGGAGGACAGTCGATACGGCTGCCTCCTGTGTCGTTAACTGTATCAGTGGTTTAGCTAGAAATGCATACTGAGGAATCCATTGTCTGCAGTAAGAAGTAAGGCCGATAAAAGCACGTACCTCCTTCTGGGTCTTGGGCTGAGGAAGACTCGCTATTAACTGGATACGGTCTGGTGTCAACTGCCTACCCCTCTTGGACAGTAAGTGGCCTAAGTAGATCACTTGCTGGACACAGAATTGAAGCTTCGAAGGGGACACCTTGTGCCCCATCTCGGCAAGGAAATACAAGACTGTAAGGGATGCTCGCTCGCAAGCACGTTCAGAACGGGCTGTGATCAGTAGGTCATCGACATACTGGAGCAGGGCAGTGTCAGTTGGCATGTGAATGTTGTCTAGTTGTCTCTTAAGTGCTTGACTGTAAATGCTAGGACTTTCTGTGAAACCTTGAGGAGCTCGTGTGAACATATAGCTCCTTCCATTTAAACAAAATCCGAAAAGAAACTGGCTGTCTGGATGAATGGGGACACTGAAAAACGCGTTCTTGAGGTCTATGACTGTGAAAAATGAGGCTTCGGAATCAATGGCTGTCAATAGGGAAGAGATATCTGGGACAACTGGGTACTGGGGAATAATACATTTATTAAGTTCTCGAAGGTCAATCACTAATCGATATACTGGGGGTGCATTTGGATCAGTACGTTTCATGACTGGAATGATCGGAGAATTACATACATTGGAGTCAGTTTCTACAACTACTCCTTGAGCCATGAGCTCGTCAATGATTTTGGATAAGGCTGCTACAGCCTCAGGTGGCAATCTGTACTGTCTGATTCGTGGTAACACTACACCTGGTTTGAGAGTCAAACGATGGGGTGTGATTTGCATATAACCTACATCAGTTGGACCTTGCGCCCATAGATGCTGCGGAACATTGGACAATCTTGGATCAAAATCTCGTAATACATAGTGACCCTTGAAGTCACGTAAGAACAGTCGTATTCCCTCTGGGGAGCAGCAAATAACTGCACCTAATTCTTTCAGTGTTTTAATACCTAACAGATTTTCTGGACACGACTTTGTAAGTAACAGATCAGTAGTTCGGGACAATGGACCTACTTCTAGAGTAACTGGCTTAGATATCTCGTTTACAATAGGCTTTCCTGAAAATCCAAGGGAAACATTTCTAGAGCCTGAGAGCGGAGCCCCTGGAACTTCGGCGTGGCTGATGGTGGTCCTACTTGCCCCTGTATCAATCAGAAACTTTCTGTCTTTCCCTAGTACTTGACTATGAACATAGGGACCCTCTTGATCTACAGGTATCTCGATGAGAGGCAAGCCTACCTCCCTCTCTAGGCTGTTTCATGAATATGGCTGATACTCTGGATACTCGGATTGTGCATACTGGTACATCTGCTGTGTAACATGCTGTGTTGCAGCGATAGGCTGCGGTGCTGGAACTGTCTGTTGTGCATTCTGTGACTGAGAAGTCTGTGAAACTTGTTCTTGTCTAGGCGGACGTGGTCTTTCTTTAGTCTTACCAGTAGCTATGTTGTGTTTCAGAACTGCACACTCGTTTATATAATGACCTGGCTGTTTACAATAATTGCAGGTCCCTTTAACGGGAGCTGTAGGATGACTGGCTTGATTCGGACCCCTCTTCTGACTGTCTTGAGGAACAGATTGTGCAACTAGTACTTTCATTTTCGTGTCTTTCATACTTTTTCTTTCATGATCTTGCTCTTCTCTGATTCTATTCTGGTGGTACTGAAGCATCTGTAACATCTGGGACGGGGTACTAGCTTGCCAGGTACTTTCGACTTTCAAAACTCGATTCTTTACTTGGGGACTCGAATGCTCGACTAATTTAGTAACAAAAAGATGAGGGTATGACTCACTACTTGTCTTGAGGCCACTGTTTATAATAAAACATTTTTCAAATCTAGAATAAAAATCACTAGTGTCTTCGTCTTGTTTCTGTTTACAGGCTGAGATTGCATCCCAGTCTTCCTTTTTAGTGGCTAATAATCTGGGCAAAACTTGTATTAACAGTTCTGGTAATTCTTTACATTTCTCTCCAAGACCGGTACCTGGTACTCGTATCTTATCTTCAGCTTCGAGAACTGCCCAATCGATCTTTTTCTCTCCCACCTCCCAATCTTTTTCCTTGAGTTTTTCATATACCCCTGCGGGCAACAAGACTTTTAGCATTTTAATTATATCTGGATACGTGTATTCTCCCATACGGAGCATGTCCTTTAATTCTCGGTGGAACCCTGCTGGATCTTTGTCATGGCAGGGAATTAATTTCTTCATCTCTAAGAGTTCCATCTTTGTAATCGGGGTGTAAACAAACACTCGTTGCATTTCACCATCTGTTGTCCTGACTGGGTGTACTTCTCGTAACGGGTTCTGTCTGTCTATGTAAAAGGGTTTACTTTCTGGGGGTGAGACATGAACAAAATGCGGGTTCAAAAACGTTCTATATTTGTGGCCCTGTTCTAGAATGACACTAATTAAATCGGTACCTAGACCTTTCCATCTATACTGGAGTAACTTGTTCAGGACATCGTGTAACGGACCTGGATCAGAATGTTGACCCTCATACAAAGTAATGAGGTGTTGGATCATATACATACCCACCAGTCGTTGCTCGGCTGGGGGCAATTTCAGAAACATTTGTGCCACTATTTCGTCTGGAAAAGTGGTAGAATCAGTAATCCATCGGACTGCTGATCGGACTAGTTCTTGTTCATGCATAGTACTTAACTCACTATAACCGATTCGTGACTTCAAAATGTGATCGGTAGCTTGAAATATTTGTTCTAGAGAACCTTGTTCTGGTGCTGGATGATGAACAGTTTTCTTGTAGTCTAGACGTGAATGTCGGTCTGGAAATCTAGATTTTCCTACATACGCTATTCTGACGGGATTCTCGTCCTCTACCTCTTCAGTAGAAGAGTCATTCTCTTTCTCGCTTACTTGTGCTGCTTTACGTTGTTCATGTAACTTTATTATTTCTTTACGAATTCTCTTGTACATACTCTCTATACTACTGATAGTCTTGTGCTTACCCTCGGCTATATTATCACTCCACCTTGTCAGGATTCTCATTTCGGCCGGATCTTTAGTCGGGTAGTCTTGTTCTCTTATTAGACAATTAATCAGAAACTTTAATATCATGAGCTGGATCTCAGCTTTCCTTTGAGACATGGCTTCGCCAATACTTTCTGGATCATCCCCTGTACGGATGAAACGATATATTCTGTCTAGATCTCCTTTCATGTCTGGTAAGGTGTCTAAATACCCTGTCACCCGTCTTACACGGATGGAATATATTACTGTACTATCATCACCTGCAACTGGATCATAGCGGCACTCAGTGAGGGCTCGTCGGATATCGGCAACGGACTTAAATTTGGGCGTACGTTGTAACGCACATTCATGTAACTCGGCCAACGTTCTACGTTGGTGTGGTGGCGGGGTACCAGGAGGACCTCCTCCTGCGGCCCCTAAACTGGAATCATCGACTGATACTCTTCGTGCTGGCAGAGTGGGAAATTGTAATGTGGGCTGAACCGGGGGTACCGTGGCAGGTACTCCGGTGTCTGGAGGAGCAGGATTTACATTATTTACAGGGACTGGCGGAACAGGATTTGCATATTCTGGAACCGTGTCGTCCAAGTAGGACGAAATAAAAATATCAGCTGCGGTCGGTTTGTGACGTAGCTTGGTCGGAACTAATGGTGGCGGAAAATTACTGGATGCCTCCGGGGTCGCTTTTGGCAAGCCCTCGGCAAGAAGAGGATACATACCCTTAATGAGGGCATGCCTCTGTCTATCTGACTGTTCAGTTTTGACTCGTTCACCTATCTCGATTAGTTCCCTTTCTTGGGCTCGTTCTAAAGATTCTCTACTTAATTCTGACTTTCTGATTTCTTTTTCGGTTCTTTTATGAGATTCTTTGCGCCATAACTCGATGGCATCTTTCTGTGACTGTCTGGCTTTCTTTTTCCATAATGCTTCTTCTACTCGCATGATGCACTCGGCATCCCATGTGCCTGATACAGGCCATCTATACTTTTCTTCTAACTGTTTGGTGTACTCTACCCATAAATCTAGGTATAATATGGCACTTATGCCATGCTTTTGATACATAAAATGACCTGGACTGTCCCTAGGCGGGACAGGAACTGCTGCTTCTAGCAGACCTTTTCTGGTTTTTAACTGACGTAATTTCGAGAATAAAGGCATGACTGAACTGTAATCTAGACACAATACAATACACAACGAACACGATAACTACACCACTTTCATACCACGACATTAAAAATACATGAAGAACATTTAAAATAACAGTTCGAACAGAATACTACCTGGAATACTGAAAACAGAATACCTGAATTTTCTCGAGAACAGAACTGACTAGAACAGAAACTAGATGCACTGCTGAAACAGTACGAAACTTACCGGTCTCATAAAGAGACACGTCGGGACCCGCATCCACCGAAGTGGACACTTCGTTTTTGGGTCTGTTTACCACCAACCCACGGACCAGAGTCAATTTAGATTGACCCTGTCTAGATACTACCCCAGCAATGGTACTCACCGGGCAGCAAGAACGGAAGGCCTCGGACTGGACTGGACTGCTTCGACTGCTTCGACGCCGGACGGACGAACTTCGGACTTCAGTTACGGGTGGGCCTCCGGATACCTCGGACCTTGGACTCTCGGCTTGGGCTCTGGTCGGGACTCGCCGCATTCCTCCACCGCCTCGTCTGGATGCTGGACCGCCACCTCCGTCTCCTCCGTGGGCCTGAGGGATACTTGAAGCAGAAATATCTGCACGTGCACGGTATGGTTCCGTCACGGCTGCAGAGGGTCAGGGGGCCGGCGTGGCTTCACCGGCGCGTGGGGAAAGGGCAAGTCCCTATTCGGGCGCCATTATGTGGTATATAAATAAATAATACCGGATCTAGGTTTTACTGGACATAGTAATAACAGATAGCTCAATAAATAAGAGTCAAGATTCGAGGTAGTAGGAGTTTGCAGGTTTAATACAGCATAAAGGACTGGAACAGGATAACCTGCACAGGAATGGGATGGCAGCGCTGCCGGGGGCAGGATCAGGATCGGCGTAACATTTAATAACAGTGCACAAGTATATATATTAAAACAGTTGCAATTACAATGAATTACAGTAGGCGGAGCAGTGGGTGTGGTCAATAGCAGTCGCGAAAGATAAGGGTGAAAGTAGGTGTAACAGGGGCGTATACATAGACATGTGATGCAAACGTAACAGAATATGTCATAAATGGGGCGGAAACATGGAGGGGGCTACCTAAGGAGCCGGGACCTCTAACCTAATGGTGCGCGCAAACTGACAATGACGTGTTACTAGGAGAAGCTGGGGGCTATGAACTCTGTGCTAGGAGCAGAGACTGAAGTCTGGAGAGTCAGGGCGACATGTACCTAAACCCTATCTAGTATCTAATGTTTAGAGGACATGTTGATATAAACTAAGAGTCAGGAGGGGAGAGGCTAACAGACTCTAAGACTGGAGCATGCATTATTCTACATGTAGTGCGTGCTGAGGAATATTAAATGACCATTAAATGCAGTATTTCTCCTACATGGAGACGTAAAGGCTAGACAATGACGGAAACTATTGATACGATTCAGTAGCTTAGGAATGCAGAGAAGGAGGGCTGGACTGATAACTAGAATCATAACATACTCTTGGCAGACTCAGAGGCAGAGCCAGGCCGAGCCGGGCACTGCGAGGCAGGAAGTAAGTGAAGGGTCGAGGATACAGGTGGGGGCTGTATCGCTCCTCAGCGAGGACTCAGAAGACAGGAGCTGAATCTGGTGTCCGGGCCCTTTTGAGGCCTAGAAACGGGGACTTTACAATAAAATAACGTGCACACTGAGAAAGGTGGCAACGTAACTTTACATAGGCCTGATACTCGTAGCTTTCACGAGAACTGGAAACTGGCATACTAGTGATGGACACAACTGTAATTGCGTCTTTAATCAAACATGGGGATACATATGCATATTTAATCATGCACACATAACATAAGATGGAAGACATGTAGGGACACAGAACATGGCAAAATTTACTTTTCCACAGAAACTTTACGTATCAACATGCGCCAATCCAGGCTTCTTTGTAAATACGAATCCAACACAACAAGTAGTTCCAAGCAGCTTCTTTATTCATAACCCAATGCATTTCGGGCAATTTTTTGCCCTTCGTCTGGGGTAGCTGAAAATTACAAAAGAGTCCATTAATATTAATAACCTCCCCTCAATTTAAATTAATACATGTATCATAGCTCGACAACAACAGATTGTTTACAAATGCATTGCATTATTTAAGTTTCCAAGTTCACAAACTTCACTGACTGAGGTTACTTCTTTGCATCAAGAAACACAATTAAAACCAGGGTGAATTTAAATGCCAATGTATCCTACAAAGCTCTGTTATTCGGTTATATATTCATGCTTGAACAAAAGATATTACCAGGTGCTTCACGAAGAGTGTTAAACTCTCTCTACTTTTTGCTGTTAACATATTCATATGTTCAGTAAAAGCCAAATGCTTTTTTCATCATTACGCGCTTAATATTTATCTATCCCACTTCTATCATTGCGCCAAGCGTACCTGCTCTCGTGTTCTTATCCTCCCAAGGCAGGAATGTATCCAAGCTTCAAAAACGAGCTCTCACACTAGCAACTTAACCGCTAGCCTAATGATTGCTCCACCCCTCACGTGCTACCAATAAAAAGTGTGTTTAAAACACCCTGTGCTTCTTATGAACTACTAATCCCAAACTGCATTTCTTCCTCTCAGTTACAATATATGCATTCAAGTCATAAGCCAATTTTAATTTGGTGTATACAATCTTCTGAACTCCATGTGTTTGTCCTTTCAAGCGACCTCCTTTATTCCACACTGCCAGGAACTTGCTGTTAAATTATATGTGGCTTTTACTCGCGGTCAGTTCTTTAGAATATTTCAGCATTTTAGTCCTCGGGTGCAAAACCAACATATGGCGATATATTTATAAACAATGAATGAGGTGGTCTGCACACCATGTTTCTTTCTATTCAATTGAATCCGAATTTATTTCATTTACTTTTGCCTTTGCGTGCAAACTGGATTGTGCCTCGCCATAATGCACTTACATAAACATCAGCTATGGGGAGCGCGAAAGTCACGCTCCACTCCAAAATGCACTGCAGCTATAGGATACTCGATCCAAACTCATATTACTCCATTTGTCCATCTTAAGTATTAATCCGTGCTTTAATCAGAAATGTTTTATCTTGTTTTTCAATTTTTCTTTCGCTTATTATCCACATATGCAACCAATTGCGTTTTTAGGAAACTTTACGTATCAACATGCGCCAATCCAGGCTTCTTTGTAAATACGAATCCAACACAACAAGTAGTTCCAAGCAGCTTCTTTATTCATAACCCAATGCATTTCGGGCAATTTTTTGCCCTTCGTCTGGGGTAGCTGAAAATTACAAAAGAGTCCATTAATATTAATAACCTCCCCTCAATTTAAATTAATACATGTATCATAGCTCGACAACAACAGATTGTTTACAAATGCATTGCATTATTTAAGTTTCCAAGTTCACAAACTTCACTGACTGAGGTTACTTCTTTGCATCAAGAAACACAATTAAAACCAGGGTGAATTTAAATGCCAATGTATCCTACAAAGCTCTGTTATTCGGTTATATATTCATGCTTGAACAAAAGATATTACCAGGTGCTTCACGAAGAGTGTTAAACTCTCTCTACTTTTTGCTGTTAACATATTCATATGTTCAGTAAAAGCCAAATGCTTTTTTCATCGTTACGCGCTTAATATTTATCTATCCCACTTCTATCATTGCGCCAAGCGTACCTGCTCTCGTGTTCTTATCCTCCCAAGGCAGGAATGTATCCAAGCTTCAAAAACGAGCTCTCACACTAGCAACTTAACCGCTAGCCTAATGATTGCTCCACCCCTCACGTGCTACCAATAAAAAGTGTGTTTAAAACACCCTGTGCTTCTTATGAACTACTAATCCCAAACTGCATTTCTTCCTCTCAGTTACAATATATGCATTCAAGTCATAAGCCAATTTTAATTTGGTGTATACAATCTTCTGAACTCCATGTGTTTGTCCTTTCAAGCGACCTCCTTTATTCCACACTGCCAGGAACTTGCTGTTAATTTATATGTGGCTTTTACTCGCGGTCAGTTCTTTAGAATATTTCAGCATTTTAGTCCTCGGGTGCAAAACCAACATATGGCGATATATTTATAAACAATGAATGAGGTGGTCTGCACACCATGTTTCTTTCTATTCAATTGAATCCGAATTTATTTCATTTACTTTTGCCTTTGCGTGCAAACTGGATTGTGCCTCGCCATAATGCACTTACATAAACATCAGCTATGGGGAGCGCGAAAGTCACGCTCCACTCCAAAATGCACTGCAGCTATAGGATACTCGATCCAAACTCATATTACTCCATTTGTCCATCTTAAGTATTAATCCGTGCTTTAATCAGAAATGTTTTATCTTGTTTTTTAATTTTTCTTTCGCTTATTATCCACATATGCAACCAATTGCGTTTTTAGGGCTTAGGGTTTAGGGCTAGGGCTCAGGGCTGGGTATTAGGGTTCAGGGCTCCGGGATAGGGTTTAAGGCTCCGTAATAGGGTTTAGGGCTCCGGGATAGGGTTCAGGGCTCGGTAATAGGGTTTAGGGCTCGGTATTAGGGTTTAGGGCTGGGTATTAGGGTTTAAGGCTAGGGCTCAGGGCTGGGTATTAGGGTTCAGGGCTCCGGGATAGGGTTTAAGGCTCAGTAATAGGGTTTAGGGCTCCGGGATAGGGTTCAGGGCTCGGTAATAGGGTTTAGGGCTCGGTATTAGGGTTTAGGGCTGGGTATTAGGGTTTAGGGCTAGGGCTCAGGGCTGGGTATTAGGGTTCAGGGCTCCGGGATAGGGTTTAAGGCTCCGTAATAGGGTTTAGGGCTCCGGGATAGGGTTCAGGGCTCGGTAATAGGGTTTAGGGCTCGGTATTAGGGTTTAGGGCTGGGTATTAGGGTTTAGGGCTAGGGCTCAGGGCTGGGTATTAGGGTTCAGGGCTCCGGGATAGGGTTTAAGGCTCCGTAATAGGGTTTAGGGCTCCGGGATAGGGTTTAGGGCTCCGGGATAGGGTTCAGGGCTCGGTAATAGGGTTTAGGGCTCGGTATTAGGGTTTAGGGCTGGGTATTAGGGTTTAGGGCTAGGGCTCAGGGCTGGGTATTAGGGTTCAGGGCTCCGGGATAGGGTTTAAGGCTCCGTAATAGGGTTTAGGGCTCCGGGATAGGGTTCAGGGCTCGGTAATAGGGTTTAGGGCTCGGTATTAGGGTTTAGGGCTGGGTATTAGGGTTTAGGGCTAGGGCTCAGGGCTGGGTATTAGGGTTCAGGGCTCCGGGATAGGGTTTAAGGCTCCGTAATAGGGTTTAGGGCTCCGGGATAGGGTTTAGGGCTCCGGGATAGGGTTCAGGGCTCGGTAATAGGGTTTAGGGCTCGGTATTAGGGTTTAGGGCTGGGTATTAGGGTTTAGGGCTAGGGCTCAGGGCTGGGTATTAGGGTTCAGGGCTCCGGGATAGGGTTTAAGGCTCCGTAATAGGGTTTAGGGCTCCGGGATAGGGTTCAGGGCTCGGTAATAGGGTTTAGGGCTCGGTATTAGGGTTTAGGGCTGGGTATTAGGGTTTAGGGCTAGGGCTCAGGGCTGGGTATTAGGGTTCAGGGCTCCGGGATAGGGTTTAAGGCTCCGTAATAGGGTTTAGGGCTCCGGGATAGGGTTCAGGGCTCGGTAATAGGGTTTAGGGCTCGGTATTAGGGTTTAGGGCTGGGTATTAGGGTTTAGGGCTAGGGCTCAGGGCTGGGTATTAGGGTTCAGGGCTCCGGGATAGGGTTTAAGGCTCCGTAATAGGGTTTAGGGCTCCGGGATAGGGTTCAGGGCTCGGTAATAGGGTTTAGGGCTCGGTATTAGGGTTTAGGGCTGGGTATTAGGGTTTAGGGCTAGGGCTCAGGGCTGGGTATTAGGGTTCAGGGCTCCGGGATAGGGTTTAAGGCTCCGTAATAGGGTTTAGGGCTCCGGGATAGGGTTTAGGGCTCCGGGATAGGGTTCAGGGCTCGGTAATAGGGTTTAGGGCTCGGTATTAGGGTTTAGGGCTGGGTATTAGGGTTTAGGGCTAGGGCTCAGGGCTGGGTATTAGGGTTCAGGGCTCCGGGATAGGGTTTAAGGCTCCGTAATAGGGTTTAGGGCTCCGGGATAGGGTTCAGGGCTCGGTAATAGGGTTTAGGGCTCGGTATTAGGGTTTAGGGCTGGGTATTAGGGTTTAGGGCTAGGGCTCAGGGCTGGGTATTAGGGTTCAGGGCTCCGGGATAGGGTTTAAGGCTCCGTAATAGGGTTTAGGGCTCCGGGATAGGGTTTAGGGCTCCGGGATAGGGTTCAGGGCTCGGTAATAGGGTTTAGGGCTCGGTATTAGGGTTTAGGGCTGGGTATTAGGGTTTAGGGCTAGGGCTCAGGGCTGGGTATTAGGGTTCAGGGCTCCGGGATAGGGTTTAAGGCTCCGTAATAGGGTTTAGGGCTCCGGGATAGGGTTCAGGGCTCGGTAATAGGGTTTAGGGCTCGGTATTAGGGTTTAGGGCTGGGTATTAGGGTTTAGGGCTAGGGCTCAGGGCTGGGTATTAGGGTTCAGGGCTCCGGGATAGGGTTTAAGGCTCCGTAATAGGGTTTAGGGCTCCGGGATAGGGTTCAGGGCTCGGTAATAGGGTTTAGGGCTCGGTATTAGGGTTTAGGGCTGGGTATTAGGGTTTAGGGCTAGGGCTCAGGGCTGGGTATTAGGGTTCAGGGCTCCGGGATAGGGTTTAAGGCTCCGTAATAGGGTTTAGGGCTCCGGGATAGGGTTTAGGGCTCCGGGATAGGGTTCAGGGCTCGGTAATAGGGTTTAGGGCTCGGTATTAGGGTTTAGGGCTGGGTATTAGGGTTTAGGGCTAGGGCTCAGGGCTGGGTATTAGGGTTAAGGGCTCCGGGATAGGGTTTAAGGCTCCGTAATAGGGTTTAGGGCTCCGGGATAGGGTTCAGGGCTCGGTAATAGGGTTTAGGGCTCGGTATTAGGGTTTAGGGCTGGGTATTAGGGTTTAGGGCTAGGGCTCAGGGCTGGGTATTAGGGTTCAGGGCTCCGGGATAGGGTTTAAGGCTCCGTAATAGGGTTTAGGGCTCCGGGATAGGGTTCAGGGCTCGGTAATAGGGTTTAGGGCTCGGTATTAGGGTTTAGGGCTGGGTATTAGGGTTTAGGGCTAGGGCTCAGGGCTGGGTATTAGGGTTCAGGGCTCCGGGATAGGGTTTAAGGCTCCGTAATAGGGTTTAGGGCTCCGGGATAGGGTTCAGGGCTCGGTAATAGGGTTTAGGGCTCGGTATTAGGGTTTAGGGCTGGGTATTAGGGTTTAGGGCTAGGGCTCAGGGCTGGGTATTAGGGTTCAGGGCTCCGGGATAGGGTTTAAGGCTCCGTAATAGGGTTTAGGGCTCCGGGATAGGGTTTAGGGCTCCGGGATAGGGTTCAGGGCTCGGTAATAGGGTTTAGGGCTCGGTATTAGGGTTTAGGGCTGGGTATTAGGGTTTAGGGCTAGGGCTCAGGGCTGGGTATTAGGGTTCAGGGCTCCGGGATAGGGTTTAAGGCTCCGTAATAGGGTTTAGGGCTCCGGGATAGGGTTCAGGGCTCGGTAATAGGGTTTAGGGCTCGGTATTAGGGTTTAGGGCTGGGTATTAGGGTTTAGGGCTAGGGCTCAGGGCTGGGTATTAGGGTTCAGGGCTCCGGGATAGGGTTTAAGGCTCCGTAATAGGGTTTAGGGCTCCGGGATAGGGTTTAGGGCTCCGGGATAGGGTTCAGGGCTCGGTAATAGGGTTTAGGGCTCGGTATTAGGGTTTAGGGCTGGGTATTAGGGTTTAGGGCTAGGGCTCAGGGCTGGGTATTAGGGTTCAGGGCTCCGGGATAGGGTTTAAGGCTCCGTAATAGGGTTTAGGGCTCCGGGATAGGGTTTAGGGCTCCGGGATAGGGTTCAGGGCTCGGTAATAGGGTTTAGGGCTCGGTATTAGGGTTTAGGGCTGGGTATTAGGGTTTAGGGCTAGGGCTCAGGGCTGGGTATTAGGGTTAAGGGCTCCGGGATAGGGTTTAAGGCTCCGTAATAGGGTTTAGGGCTCCGGGATAGGGTTCAGGGCTCGGTAATAGGGTTTAGGGCTCGGTATTAGGGTTTAGGGCTGGGTATTAGGGTTTAGGGCTAGGGCTCAGGGCTGGGTATTAGGGTTCAGGGCTCCGGGATAGGGTTTAAGGCTCCGTAATAGGGTTTAGGGCTCCGGGATAGGGTTCAGGGCTCGGTAATAGGGTTTAGGGCTCGGTATTAGGGTTTAGGGCTGGGTATTAGGGTTTAGGGCTAGGGCTCAGGGCTGGGTATTAGGGTTCAGGGCTCCGGGATAGGGTTTAAGGCTCCGTAATAGGGTTTAGGGCTCCGGGATAGGGTTCAGGGCTCGGTAATAGGGTTTAGGGCTCGGTATTAGGGTTTAGGGCTGGGTATTAGGGTTTAGGGCTAGGGCTCAGGGCTGGGTATTAGGGTTCAGGGCTCCGGGATAGGGTTTAAGGCTCCGTAATAGGGTTTAGGGCTCCGGGATAGGGTTCAGGGCTCGGTAATAGGGTTTAGGGCTCGGTATTAGGGTTTAGGGCTGGGTATTAGGGTTTAGGGCTAGGGCTCAGGGCTGGGTATTAGGGTTCAGGGCTCCGGGATAGGGTTTAAGGCTCAGTAATAGGGTTTAGGGCTCCGGGATAGGGTTCAGGGCTCGGTAATAGGGTTTAGGGCTCGGTATTAGGGTTTAGGGCTGGGTATTAGGGTTTAGGGCTAGGGCTCAGGGCTGGGTATTAGGGTTCAGGGCTCCGGGATAGGGTTTAAGGCTCCGTAATAGGGTTTAGGGCTCCGGGATAGGGTTCAGGGCTCGGTAATAGGGTTTAGGGCTCGGTATTAGGGTTTAGGGCTGGGTATTAGGGTTTAGGGCTAGGGCTCAGGGCTGGGTATTAGGGTTCAGGGCTCCGGGATAGGGTTTAAGGCTCCGTAATAGGGTTTAGGGCTCCGGGATAGGGTTTAGGGCTCCGGGATAGGGTTCAGGGCTCGGTAATAGGGTTTAGGGCTCGGTATTAGGGTTTAGGGCTGGGTATTAGGGTTTAGGGCTAGGGCTCAGGGCTGGGTATTAGGGTTCAGGGCTCCGGGATAGGGTTTAAGGCTCCGTAATAGGGTTTAGGGCTCCGGGATAGGGTTCAGGGCTCGGTAATAGGGTTTAGGGCTCGGTATTAGGGTTTAGGGCTGGGTATTAGGGTTTAGGGCTAGGGCTCAGGGCTGGGTATTAGGGTTCAGGGCTCCGGGATAGGGTTTAAGGCTCCGTAATAGGGTTTAGGGCTCCGGGATAGGGTTTAGGGCTCCGGGATAGGGTTCAGGGCTCGGTAATAGGGTTTAGGGCTCGGTATTAGGGTTTAGGCTGGGTATTAGGGTTTAGGGCTAGGGCTCAGGGCTGGGTATTAGGGTTCAGGGCTCCGGGATAGGGTTTAAGGCTCCGTAATAGGTTAGGGCTCCGGGATAGGGTTTAGGGCTCCGGGATAGGGTTCAGGGCTCGGTAATAGGGTTTAGGCTCGGTATTAGGGTTTAGGGCTGGGTATTAGGGTTTAGGGCTAGGGCTCAGGGCTGGGTATTAGGGTTCAGGGCTCCGGGATAGGGTTTAAGGCTCCGTAATAGGGTTTAGGGCTCCGGGATAGGGTTCAGGGCTCGGTAATAGGGTTTAGGGCTCGGTATTAGGGTTTAGGGCTGGGTATTAGGGTTTAGGGCTAGGGCTCAGGGCTGGGTATTAGGGTTCAGGGCTCCGGGATAGGGTTTAAGGCTCCGTAATAGGGTTTAGGGCTCCGGGATAGGGTTTAGGGCTCCGGGATAGGGTTCAGGGCTCGGTAATAGGGTTTAGGGCTCGGTATTAGGGTTTAGGGCTGGGTATTAGGGTTTAGGGCTAGGGCTCAGGGCTGGGTATTAGGGTTCAGGGCTCCGGGATAGGGTTTAAGGCTCCGTAATAGGGTTTAGGGCTCCGGGATAGGGTTCAGGGCTCGGTAATAGGGTTTAGGGCTCGGTATTAGGGTTTAGGGCTGGGTATTAGGGTTTAGGGCTAGGGCTCAGGGGCTGGGTATTAGGGTTCAGGGCTCCGGGATAGGGTTTAAGGCTCCGTAATAGGGTTTAGGGCTCCGGGATAGGGTTTAGGGCTCCGGGATAGGGTTCAGGGCTCGGTAATAGGGTTTAGGGCTCGGTATTAGGGTTTAGGGCTGGGTATTAGGGTTTAGGGCTAGGGCTCAGGGCCTGGGTATTAGGGTTCAGGGCTCCGGGATAGGGGTTTAAGGCTCCGTAATAGGGTTTAGGGCTCCGGGATAGGGTTTAGGGCTCCGGGATAGGGTTCAGGGCTCGGTAATAGGGTTTAGGGCTCGGTATTAGGGTTTAGGGCTGGGTATTAGGGTTTAGGGCTAGGGCTCAGGGCTGGGTATTAGGGGTTCAGGGCTCCGGGATAGGGTTTAAGGCTCCGTAATAGGGTTTAGGGCTCCGGGATAGGGTTCAGGGCTCGGTAATAGGGTTTAGGGCTCGGTATTAGGGTTTAGGGCTGGGTATTAGGGTTTAGGGCTAGGGCTCAGGGCTGGGTATTAGGGTTCAGGGCTCCGGGATAGGGTTTAAGGCTCCGTAATAGGGTTTAGGGCTCCGGGATAGGGTTTAGGGCTCCGGGATAGGGTTCAGGGCTCGGTAATAGGGTTTAGGGCTCGGTATTAGGGTTTAGGGCTGGGTATTAGGGTTTAGGGCTAGGGCTCAGGGCTGGGTATTAGGGTTCAAGGCTCCGGGATAGGGTTAAGGCTCCGTAATAGGGTTTAGGGCTCCGGGATAGGGTTCAGGGCTCGGTAATAGGGTTTAGGGCTCGGTATTAGGGTTTAGGGCTGGGTATTAGGGTTTAGGGCTAGGGCTCAGGGCTGGGTATTAGGGTTCAGGGCTCCGGGATAGGGTTTAAGGCTCCGTAATAGGGTTTAGGGCTCCGGGATAGGGTTCAGGGCTCGGTAATAGGGTTTAGGGCTCGGTATTAGGGTTTAGGGCTGGGTATTAGGGTTTAGGGCTAGGGCTCAGGGCTGGGTATTAGGGTTCAGGGCTCCGGGATAGGGTTTAAGGCTCCGTATAGGGTTTAGGGCTCCGGGATAGGGTTCAGGGCTCGGTAATAGGGTTTAGGGGCTCGGTATTAGGGTTTAGGGCTGGGTATTAGGGTTTAGGGCTAGGGCTCAGGGCTGGGTATTAGGGTTCAGGGCTCCGGGATAGGGTTTAAGGCTCCGTAATAGGGTTTAGGGCTCCGGGATAGGGTTTAGGGCTTCGGGATAGGGTCAGGGCTCGGTAATAGGGTTTAGGGCTCGGTATTAGGGTTTAGGGCTGGGTATTAGGGTTTAGGGCTAGGGCTCAGGGCTGGGTATTAGGGTTCAGGGCTCCGGGATAGGGTTTAAGGCTCCGTAATAGGGTTTAGGGCTCCGGGATAGGGTTCAGGGCTCGGTAATAGGGTTTAGGGCTCGGTATTAGGGTTTAGGGCTGGGTATTAGGGTTTAGGGCTAGGGCTCAGGGCTGGGTATTAGGGTTCAGGGCTCCGGGATAGGGTTTAAGGCTCCGTAATAGGGTTTAGGGCTCCGGGATAGGGTTCAGGGGCTCGGTAATAGGGTTTAGGGCTCGGTATTAGGGTTTAGGGCTGGGTATTAGGGTTTAAGGGCTAGGGCTCAGGGCTGGGTATTAGGGTTCAGGGCTCCGGGATAGGGTTTAAGGCTCCAGTAATAGGGTTTAGGGCTCCGGGATAGGGTTCAGGCTCGGTAATAGGGTTTAGGGCTCGGTATTAGGGTTTAGGGCTGGGTATTAGGGTTTAGGCTAGGGCTCAGGGCTGGGTATTAGGGTTCAGGGCTCCGGGATAGGGTTTAAGGCTCCGTAATAGGGTTTAGGGCTCCGGGATAGGGTTCAGGGCTCGGTAATAGGGTTTAGGGGCTCGGTATTAGGGTTTAGGGCTGGGTATTAGGGTTTAGGGGCTAGGGCTCAGGGCTGGGTATTAGGGTTCAGGGCTCCGGATAGGGTTTAAGGCTCCGGGTAATAGGGTTTAGGGCTCCGGGATAGGGTTCAGGGCTCGGTAATAGGGTTTAGGGCTCGGTATTAGGGTTTAGGGCTGGGTATTAGGGTTTAGGGCTAGGGCTCAGGGCTGGGTATTAGGGTTCAGGGCTCCGGGATAGGGTTTAAGGCTCCGTAATAGGGTTTAGGGCTCCGGGATAGGGTTTAGGGCTCCGGGATAGGGGTTCAGGGCTCGGTAATAGGGTTTAGGGCTCGGTATTAGGGTTTAGGGCTGGGTATTAGGGTTTAGGGCTAGGGCTCAGGGCTGGGTATTAGGGTTCAGGGCTCCGGGATAGGGTTTAAGGCTCCGTAATAGGGTTTAGGGCTCCGGGATAGGGGTTAGGGCTCGGGAATAGGGTTCAGGGCTCGGTAATAGGGTTTAGGGCTCGGTATTAGGGTTTAGGGCTGGGTATTAGGGTTTAGGGCTAGGGCTCAGGGCTGGGTATTAGGGTTCAGGGCTCCGGGATAGGGTTTAAGGCTCCGTAATAGGGTTTAGGGCTCCGGGATAGGGTTCAGGGCTCGGTAATAGGGTTTAGGGCTCGGTATTAGGGTTTAGGGCTGGGTATTAGGGTTTAGGGCTAGGGCTCAGGGCTGGGTATTAGGGTTCAGGGCTCCGGGATAGGGTTTAAGGCTCCAGTACATAGGGGTTTAGGGCTCCGGGATAGGGTTTAGGGCTCCGGGATAGGGTTCAGGGCTCGGTAATAGGGTTTAGGGCTCGGTATTAGGGTTTAGGGCTGGGTATTAGGGTTTAGGGCTAGGGCTCAGGGCTGGGTATTAGGGTTCAGGGCTCCGGGATAGGGTTTTAAGGCTCCGTAATAGGGTTTAGGGCTCCGGGATAGGGTTCAGGGCTCGGTAATAGGGTTTAGGGCTCGGTATTAGGGTTTAGGGCTGGGTATTAGGGTTTAGGGCTAGGGCTCAGGGCTGGGTATTAGGGTTCAGGGCTCCGGGATAGGGTTTAAGGCTCCGTAATAGGGTTTTAGGGCTCCGGGATAGGGTTTAGGGCTCCGGGATAGGGTTCAGGGCTCGGTAATAGGGTTTAGGGCTCGGTATTAGGGTTTAGGGCTGGGTATTAGGGTTTAGGGCTAGGGCTCAGGGCTGGGTATTAGGGTTCAGGGCTCCGGGATAGGGTTTAAGGCTCCGTAATAGGGTTTAGGGCTCCGGGATAGGGTTCAGGGCTCGGTAATAGGGTTTAGGGCTCGGTATTAGGGTTTAGGGCTGGGTATTAGGGTTTAGGGCTAGGGCTCAGGGCTGGGTATTAGGGTTCAGGGCTCCGGGATAGGGTTTAAGGCTCCGTAATAGGGTTTAGGGCTCCGGGATAGGGTTTAGGGCTCCGGGATAGGGTTCAGGGCTCGGTAATAGGGTTTAGGGCTCGGTATTAGGGTTTAGGGCTGGGTATTAGGGTTTAGGGCTAGGGCTCAGGGCTGGGTATTAGGGTTCAGGGCTCCCGGGATAGGGGTTTAAGGCTCCGTAATAGGGTTTAGGGCTCCGGATAGGGTTCAGGGCTCGGTAATAGGGTTTAGGGCTCGGTATTAGGGTTTAGGGCTGGGTATTAGGGTTTAGGCTAGGGCTCAGGGCTGGGTATTAGGTTCAGGGCTCCGGGATAGGGTTTAAGGCTCCGTAATAGGGTTTAGGGCTCCGGATAGGGTTTAGGGCTCCGGGATAGGGTTCAGGGCTCGGTAATAGGGTTTAGGGCTCGGTATTAGGGTTTAGGGCTGGGTATTAGGGTTTAGGGCTAGGGCTCAGGGCTGGGTATTAGGGTTCAGGGCTCCGGGATAGGGTTTAAGGCTCCGTAATAGGGTTTAGGGCTCGGGATAGGGTTCAGGGCTCGGTAATAGGGTTTAGGGCTCGGTATTAGGGTTTAGGGCTGGGTATTAGGGTTTAGGGCTAGGGCTCAGGGCTGGGTATTAGGGGTTCAGGGCTCCGGGATAGGGTTTAAGGCTCCGTAATAGGGTTTAGGGCTCCGGGGGTGGGTTTAGGGTCTTAGGTCGATAGGGTTCAGGGCTCGGTAATAGGGTTTAGGGCTCGGTATTAGGGTTTAGGGCTGGGTATTAGGGTTTAGGGCTAGGGCTCAGGGCTGGGTATTAGGGTTCAGGGCTCCGGGATAGGGTTTAAGGCTCCGTAATAGGGTTTAGGGCTCCGGGATAGGGTTTAGGGCTCCGGGATAGGGTTCAGGGCTCGGTAATAGGGTTTAGGGCTCGGTATTAGGGTTTAGGGCGGGTATTAGGGTTTAGGGCTAGGGCTCAGGGCTGGGTATTAGGGTTCAGGGCTCCGGGATAGGGTTTAAGGCTCCGTAATTAGGTCCGGATAGGGTTTAGGGCTCCGGGATAGGGTTCAGGGCTCGGTAATAGGGTTTAGGGCTCGGTATTAGGGTTTAGGGCTGGGTATTAGGGTTTAGGGCTAGGGCTCAGGGCTGGGTATTAGGGTCAGGGCTCCGGGATAGGGTTTAAGGCTCCGTAATAGGGTTTAGGGCTCCGGGATAGGGTTTAGGGCTCCGGGATAGGGTTCAGGGCTCGGTAATAGGGTTTAGGGCTCGGTATTAGGGTTTAGGGCTGGGTATTAGGGTTTAGGGCTAGGGCTCAGGGCTGGGGTATTAGGGTTCAGGGCTCCGGGATAGGGTTTAAGGCTCGTAATAGGGTTTAGGGCTCCGGGATAGGGTTCAGGGCTCGGTAATAGGGTTTAGGGCTCGGTATTAGGGTTTAGGGCTGGGTATTAGGGTTTAGGGCTAGGGCTCAGGGCTGGGTATTAGGGTTCAGGGCTCCGGGATAGGGTTTAAGGCTCCGTAATAGGGTTTAGGGCTCCGGGATAGGTTTAGGGCTCCGGGATAGGGTTCAGGGCTCGGTAATAGGGTTTAGGGCTCGGTATTAGGTTTAGGGCTGGGTATTAGGGTTTAGGGCTAGGGCTCAGGGCTGGGTATAGGGTTCAGGGCTCGGGATAGGGTTAGGCTCCGTAATAGGGTTTAGGGCTCCGGGATAGGGTTTAGGGCTCCGGGACTAGGGTTCAGGCTCGGTAATAGGGTTTAGGGCCTCGGTATTAGGGTTTAGGCTGGGTATTAGGGTTTAGGGCTAGGGCTCAGGGCCTTGGGTAATTTAGGGGGTTCAGGGCCCCTACCGGGATAGGGTATAAGGCCTCCGTTAATAGGGTTTTTAGGGCTCCGATAGGGTATATTGATTCAGGTATTGATTGGAGGGTATTAGGGTTTAGGGCTAGGGCTCAGGGCTGGGTATTAGGGTTCAGGGCTCCGGGATAGGGTTTAAGGCTCCGTAATAGGGTTTAGGGCTCCGGGATAGGGTTTAGGGCTCCGGGATAGGGTTCAGGGCTCGGTAATAGGGTTTAGGGCTCGGTATTAGGGTTTAGGGCTGGGTATTAGGGTTTAGGGCTAGGGCTCAGGGCTGGGTATTAGGGTTCAGGGCTCCGGGATAGGGTTTAAGGCTCCGTAATAGGGTTTAGGGCTCCGGGATAGGGTTTAGGGCTCCGGGATAGGGTTCAGGGCTCGGTAATAGGGTTTAGGGCTCGGTATTAGGGTTTAGGGCTGGGTATTAGGGTTTAGGGCTAGGGCTCAGGGCTGGGTATTAGGGTTCAGGGCTCCGGGATAGGGTTTAAGGCTCCGTAATAGGGTTTAGGGCTCCGGGATAGGGTTCAGGGCTCGGTAATAGGGTTCTAGGGCTCGGTATTAGGGTTTAGGGCTGGGTATTAGGGTTTAGGGCTAGGGCTCAGGGCTGGGTATTAGGGGTTCAGGGCTCCGGGATAGGGTTTAAGGCTCCGTAATAGGGTTTAGGGCTCCGGGATAGGGTTTAGGGCTCCGGGATAGGGTTCAGGGCTCGGTAATAGGGTTTAGGGCTCGGTATTAGGGTTTAGGGCTGGGTATTAGGGTTTAGGGCTAGGGCTCAGGGCTGGGTATTAGGGTTCAGGGCTCCGGGATAGGGTTTAAGGTCCGTAATAGGGTTTAGGCTCCGGTAGGGTTCAGGGCTCGGTATAGGGTTTAGGGCTCGGTATTAAGGTTTAGGGCTGGGTATTAGGGTTAGGGCTAGGGCTCAGGGCTGGGTATTAGGTTCAGGGCTCCGGGATAAGGGTTTAAGGCTCCTAATAGGGTTAGGACTCCGGGATAGGGTTTTAGGGCTCCGGATAGGGTTCAGGGCTCGGTAATAGGGTT